>NW_025726014.1:0-197087 GCF_021461395.2 Schistocerca americana
TCCGAATTTAATAAAAACGACACAATGCCGACTTAAGTACAAGAGGTCTGATACTCTAACTTTCTGTGATTTGAACCCCTCCTGTGAGTCCAGTTTTAGTTTCCGATGCTTCGCTTCAGGTTTACTGTATCCCTTGGACCTTCTTACTGACGATGAAACACAGAAATTGCATCCGAATTTAATAAAACGGCACAATGCCGACTTAAGTACAAGAGGACTGATACTCTAACTTTCTATGATTTGAACCCCTCCTGTGAGTCCAGTTTTAGATTCCGATGCTTAACTTCTGGTTTACTGTATCCCTTGGACCTTCTTATTGACGATGAAACACAGAAATTGCATAAGAATTTAATAGAAAAGGCACAATGCTGACTTAAGTACAAGAGGACTGATACTCTAACTTTCTATGATTTGAACCTATCCTGTGAGTCCAGTTTTAGATTCCGATGCTTCACTTCGGATTTACTATATCCCTTGGACCCTCTTATTGACGAT
The DNA here is from genome assembly GCF_021461395.2 of Schistocerca americana. NCBI lineage: Eukaryota > Metazoa > Arthropoda > Insecta > Orthoptera > Acrididae > Schistocerca > Schistocerca americana. Next base: position 496 of record NW_025726014.1, read on the forward strand.
GAAACACAGAAATTGCATCCGAATTCAATATAAAAGGCACAATGCCGACTTAAGTGCAAGAGGACTGAATCTCTAACTTTCTATGATTTGAACCTCTGCTGTGAGTCCAGTTTTAGTTTCCGATGCTTCACTTAAGGTTTACTGTATCCCTTGGACCTTCTTATTGACGATGAAACACAGAAATTGCATTCGAATTTAATACAAAATGCACAATGCCGACTTACGTACAAGAGTACTGAAACTCTAACTTTCTATGATTTGAACCTCTGCTGTGAGTCCAGTTTTAGTTTCCGATGCTGAACTTCAGGTTTACTGTATCCCTTGGACCTTCTTATTGACGATGAAACACAGAAATTGCATCCGAATTTAATACAAAAGGCACAATGCCGACATAAGTACAAGAGAACTGAAACTCTAACTTTCTATGATTTGAACCTCTGCTGTGAGTCCAGTTTTAGTTTCCGATGCTTCACTTCAGGTTTACTGTATCCCTTGGACCTTCTTATTGACGATGAAAAACAGAAATTGCATTCGAATTTAATACAAAAGGCACAATGCCGACTTACGTACAAGAGGACTGAAACTCTAACTTTCTATGATTTGAACCTCTGCTGTGAGTCCAGTTTTAGTTTCCGATGCTTAACTTCAGGTTTACTGTATCCCTTGGACCTTCTTATTGACGATGAAACACAGAAATTGCATCCGAATTTAATAAAAAAGGCACAATGCCGACTTAAGTACAAGAGGACTGATACTCTAACTTTCTATGATTTGAACCCCTCCTGTGAGTCCAGTTTTAGATTCCGATGCTTAACTTCTGGTTTACTGTATCCCTTGGACCTTCTTATTGACGATGAAACACAGAAATTGCATTCGAATTTAATACAAAATGCACAATGCCGACTTTCGTACAAGAGGACTGAAACTCTAACTTTCTATGATTTGAACCTCTGCTCTGAGTCCAGTTTTAGTTTCCGATGCTGAACTTCAGGTTTACTGTATCCCTTGGACCTTCTTATTGACGATGAAACACAGAAATTGCATCCGAATTTAATACAAAAGGCACAATGCCGACTTAAGTACAAGAGGACTGAAACTCTAACTTTCTATGATTTGAAACCTCTGCTGTGAGTCCAGTTTTAGTTTCCGATGCTTCACTTCAGGTTTACTGTATCCCTTGGACCTTCTTATTGACGATGAAACACAGAAATTGCATTCGAATTTAATACAAAAGGCACAATGCCGACTTACCTACAAGAGGACTTAAACTCTAACTTTCTATGATTTGAACCTCTGCTGTGAGTCCAGTTTTAGATTCCGATGCTTAACTTCAGGTTTACTGTATCCCTTGGACTTTCTTATTGACGATGAAACACAGAAATTGCATCCGAATTTAATAAAAACGACACAATGCCGACTTAAGTACAAGAGGTCTGATACCCTAACTTTCTATGATTTGAACCCCTCCTGTGAGTCCAGTTTTAGTTTCCGATGCTTCGCTTCAGGTTTACTGTATCCCTTGGACCTTCTTACTGACGATGAAACACAGAACTTGCATCCGAATTTAATAAAACGGCACAATGCCGACTTAAGTACAAGAGGACTGATACTCTAACTTTCTATGATTTGAACCCCTCCTGTGAGTCCAGTTTTAGATTCCGATGCTTAACTTCTGGTTTACTGTATCCCTTGGACCTTCTTATTGACGATGAAACACAGAAATTGCATCCGAATTTAATAGAAAAGGCACAATGCCGACTTAAGTACAAGAGGACTGATACTCTAACTTTCTATGATTTGAACCTATCCAGTGAGTCCAGTTTTAGATTCCGATGCTTCACTTCGGGTTTACTGTATCCCTTGGACCCTCTTATTGACGATGAAACACAGAAATTGCATCCGAATTCAATATAAAAGGCACAATGCCGACTTAAGTGCAAGAGGACTGAATCTCTAACTTTCTATGATTTGAACCTCTGCTGTGAGTCCAGTTTTAGTTTCCGATGCTTCACTTAAGGTTTACTGTATCCCTTGGACCTTCTTATTGACGATGAAACACAGAAATTGCATCCGAATTTAATAGAAAAGGCACAATGCCGACTTAAGTACAAGAGGACTGATACTCTAACTTTCTATGATTTGAACCTATCCTGTGAGTCCAGTTTTAGATTCCGATGCTTCACTTCGGATTTACTATATCCCTTGGACCCTCTTATTGACGATGAAACACAGAAATTGCATCCGAATTCAATATAAAAGGCACAATGCCGACTTAAGTGCAAAAGGACTGAATCTCTAACTTTCTATGATTTGAACCTCTGCTGTGAGTCCAGTTTTAGTTTCCGATGCTTCACTTAAGGTTTACTGTATCCCTTGGACCTTCTTATTGACGATGAAACACAGAAATTGCATTCGAATTTAATACAAAATGCACAATGCCGACTTACGTACAAGAGTACTGAAACTCTAACTTTCTATGATTTGAACCTCTGCTGTGAGTCCAGTTTTAGTTTCCGATGCTGAACTTCAGGTTTACTGTATCCCTTGGACCTTCTTATTGACGATGAAACACAGAAATTGCATCCGAATTTAATACAAAAGGCACAATGCCGACATAAGTACAAGAGAACTGAAACTCTAACTTTCTATGATTTGAACCTCTGCTGTGAGTCCAGTTTTAGTTTCCGATGCTTCACTTCAGGTTTACTGTATCCCTTGGACCTTCTTATTGACGATGAAAAACAGAAATTGCATTCGAATTTAATACAAAAGGCACAATGCCGACTTACGTACAAGAGGACTGAAACTCTAACTTTCTATGATTTGAACCTCTGCTGTGAGTCCAGTTTTAGTTTCCGATGCTTAACTTCAGGTTTACTGTATCCCTTGGACCTTCTTATTGACGATGAAACACAGAAATTGCATCCGAATTTAATAAAAAAGGCACAATGCCGACTTAAGTACAAGAGGACTGATACTCTAACTTTCTATGATTTGAACCCCTCCTGTGAGTCCAGTTTTAGATTCCGATGCTTAACTTCTGGTTTACTGTATCCCTTGGACCTTCTTATTGACGATGAAACACAGAAATTGCATTCGAATTTAATACAAAATGCACAATGCCGACTTTCGTACAAGAGGACTGAAACTCTAACTTCTATGATTTGAACCTCTGCTCTGAGTCCAGTTTTAGTTTCCGATGCTGAACTTCAGGTTTACTGTATCCCTTGGACCTTCTTATTGACGATGAAACACAGAAATTGCATCCGAATTTAATACAAAAGGCACAATGCCGACTTAAGTACAAGAGGACTGAAACTCTAACTTTCTATGATTTGAACCTCTGCTGTGAGTCCAGTTTTAGTTTCCGATGCTTCACTTCAGGTTTACTGTATCCCTTGGACCTTCTTATTGACGATGAAACACAGAAATTGCATTCGAATTTAATACAAAAGGCACAATGCCGACTTACCTACAAGAGGACTTAAACTCTAACTTTCTATGATTTGAACCTCTGCTGTGAGTCCAGTTTTTAGATTCCGATGCTTAACTTCAGGTTTACTGTATCCCTTGGACTTTCTTATTGACGATGAAACACAGAAATTGCATCCGAATTTAATAAAAACGACACAATGCCGACTTAAGTACAAGAGGTCTGATACCCTAACTTTCTATGATTTGAACCCCTCCTGTGAGTCCAGTTTTAGTTTCCGATGCTTCGCTTCAGGTTTACTGTATCCCTTGGACCTTCTTACTGACGATGAAACACAGAACTTGCATCCGAATTTAATAAAACGGCACAATGCCGACTTAAGTACAAGAGGACTGATACTCTAACTTTCTATGATTTGAACCCCTCCTGTGAGTCCAGTTTTAGATTCCGATGCTTAACTTCTGGTTTACTGTATCCCTTGGACCTTCTTATTGACGATGAAACACAGAAATTGCATCCGAATTTAATAGAAAAGGCACAATGCCGACTTAAGTACAAGAGGACTGATACTCTAACTTTCTATGATTTGAACCTATCCAGTGAGTCCAGTTTTAGATTCCGATGCTTCACTTCGGGTTTACTGTATCCCTTGGACCCTCTTATTGACGATGAAACACAGAAATTGCATCCGAATTCAATATAAAAGGCACAATGCCGACTTAAGTGCTAGAGGACTGAATCTCTAACTTTCTATGATTTGAACCTCTGCTGTGAGTCCAGTTTTTAGTTTCCGATGCTTCACTTAAGGTTTACTGTATCCCTTGGACCTTCGTATTGACGATGAAACACAGAAATTGCATTCGAATTTAATACAAAATGCACAATGCCGACTTACGTACAAGAGGACTGAAACTCTAACTTTTTATGATTTGAACCTCTGCTGTGAGTCCAGTTTTAGTTTCCGATGCTGAACTTCAGGTTTACTGTATCCCTTGGACCTTCTTATTGACGATGAAACACAGAAATTGCATCCGAATTTAATACAAAAGGCACAATGCCGACTTAAGTACAAGAGGACTGAAACTCTAACTTTCTATGATTTGAACCTCTGCTGTGAGTCCAGTTTTAGTTTCCGATGCTTCACTTCAGGTTTACTGTATCCCTTGGACCTTCTTATTGACGATGAAAAACAGACATTGCATTCGAATTTAATACAAAAGGCACAATGCCGACTTACGTACAAGAGGACTGAACTCTAACTTTCTATGATTTGAACCTCTGCTGTGAGTCCAGTTTTAGTTTCCGATGCTTAACTTCAGGTTTACTGTATCCCTTGGACCTTCTTATTGACGATGAAACACAGACATTGCATTCGAATTTAATACAAAAGGCACAATGCCGACTTAAGTACAAGAGGACTGAAACTGTTAATTTCTATGATTTGAACCTCTACTGTGAGTCCAGTTTTAGTTTTCGATGCTTCACTTCAGGTTTACAGTATCCCTTGGACCTTCTTATTGACGATGAAACACAGAAATTGCATCCGAATTTAATAAAAACGACACAATGCCGACTTAAGTACAAGAGTACTGATACTCTAACTTTCTTTGATTTGAACCCCTCCTGTGAGTCCAGTTTTAGTTTCCGATGCTTCACTTCAGGCTTACTGTATCCCTTGGACCTACTTACTGACGATGAAACACAGAAATTGCATCCGAATTTGATAAAAAAGGCACAATGCCGACTTAAGTACAAGAGGACTGATACTCTAACTTTCTATGATTTGAACCCCTCCTGTGAGTCCTGTTTTAGTTTCCGATGCTTAACTTCAGGTTTACTGTATCCCTTGGACCTTCTTATTGACGATGAAACACAGAAATTGCATCCGAATTTAATAAAAACGACACAATGCCGACTTAAGTACAAGAGTACTGATACTCTAACTTTCTATGATTTGAACCCCTCCTGTGAGTCCAGTTTTAGATTCCGATGCTTCACTTCAGGTATACTGTATCCCTTGGACCTTCTTATTGACGATAAAACATAGAAATTGCATCCGAAGTTAATACAAAAGGCACAATGCCGACTTAAGTAGAAGAGGACTGAAACTGTAACTTTCTATGATTTAAACCTCTGCTGTGAGTCCAGTTTAAGTTTCCGCTGCTTCACTTCAGGTTTACTGTATCCCTTGGACCTTCTTATTGACGATGAAACACAGAAATTGCATCGGAATTTAATACAAAAGGCACAATGCCGACTTAAGTACAAGAGGACTGAAACTGTTAATTTCTATGATTTGAACCTCTGCTGTGAGTCCAGTTTCAGTTTCCGATGCTTCACTTAAGGTTTGCTGTATCCCTTGGACCTTCTTATTGACGATGCAACACAGAAATTGCATTCGAATGTAATACAAAAATCACAATGCCGACTTACGTACAAGAGGATTGAATATCTAACTTTCTATGATTTGAACCTCTGCTGTGAGTCCAGTTTTAGTTTCCGATGCTTCACTTCAGGTTTACTGTATCCCTGGGACCCCCTTATTGACGATGAAAGACAGAAATTGTATCTGACTTTAATAAAAAAGGCACAATGCCGACTAAAGTACAAGAGGACAGATACTCTAACTTTCTATGATTTGAACCCCTCCTGTGAGTCCAGTTTTAGATTCCGATGCTTAACTTCAGGTTTACTGTATACCTTGGACCTTCTTATTGACGATGAAACACAGAAATTGCATCCGAATTTAATAAAAAAGGCACAATGCCGACTGAAGTACAAGAGGACTGATACACTAACTTTCTATGATTTGAACCTATCCTGTGAGTCCAGTTTTAGATTCCGATGCGTCACTTCGGATTTACTATATCCCTTGGACCCTCTTATTGACGATGAAACACAGAAATTGCATCCGAATTCAATATAAAAGGCACAATGCCGACTTAAGTGCAAGAGGACTGAATCTCTAACTTTCTATGATTTGAACCTCTGCTGTGAGTCCAGTATTAGTTTCCGATGCTTCACGTAAGGTTTACTGTATCCCTTGGACCTTCTTATTGACGATGAAACACAGAAAGTGCATTCGAATTTAATACAAAATGCACAATGCCGACTTACGTACAAGAGTACTGAAACTCTAACTTTCTATGATTTGAACCTCTGCTGTGAGTCCAGTTTTAGTTTCCGATGCTGAACTTCAGGTTTACTGTATCCCTTGGACCTTCTTATTGACGATGAAACACAGAAATTGCATCCGAATTTAATACAAAAGGCACAATGCCGACATAAGTACAAGAGAACTGAAACTCTAACTTTCTATGATTTGAACCTCTGCTGTGAGTCCAGTTTTAGTTTCCGATGCTTCACTTCAGGTTTACTGTATCCCTTGGACCTTCTTATTGACGATGAAAAACAGAAATTGCATTCGAATTTAATACAAAAGGCACAATGCCGACTTACGTACAAGAGGACTGAAACTCTAACTTTCTATGATTTGAACCTCTGCTGTGAGTCCAGTTTTAGTTTCCGATGCTTAACTTCAGGTTTACTGTATCCCTTGGATCTTCTTATTGACGATGAAACACAGAAATTGCATCCGAATTTAATAAAAAAGGCACAATGCCGACTTAAGTACAAGAGGACTGATACTCTAACTTTCTATGATTTGAACCCCTCCTGTGAGTCCAGTTTTAGATTCCGATGCTTAACTTCTGGTTTACTGTATCCCTTGGACCTTCTTATTGACGATGAAACACAGAAATTGCATTCGAATTTAATACAAAATGCACAATGCCGACTTTCGTACAAGAGGACTGAAACTCTAACTTTCTATGATTTGAACCTCTGCTCTGAGTCCAGTTTTAGTTTCCGATGCTGAACTTCAGGTTTACTGTATCCCTTGGACCTTCTTATTGACGATGAAACACAGAAATTGCATCCGAATTTAATACAAAAGGCACAATGCCGACTTAAGTACAAGAGGACTGAAACTCTAACTTTCTATGATTTGAACCTCTGCTGTGAGTCCAGTTTTAGTTTCCGATGCTTCACTTCAGGTTTACTGTATCCCTTGGACCTTCTTATTGACGATGAAACACAGAAATTGCATTCGAATTTAATACAAAAGGCACAATGCCGACTTACGTACAAGAGGACTTAAACTCTAACTTTCTATGATTTGAACCTCTGCTGTGAGTCCAGTTTTAGATTCCGATGCTTAACTTCAGGTTTACTGTATCCCTTGGACTTTCTTATTGACGATGAAACACAGAAATTGCATCCGAATTTAATAAAAACGACACAATGCCGACTTAAGTACAAGAGGTCTGATACCCTAACTTTCTATGATTTGAACCCCTCCTGTGAGTCCAGTTTTAGTTTCCGATGCTTCGCTTCAGGTTTACTGTATCCCTTGGACCTTCTTACTGACGATGAAACACAGAACTTGCATCCGAATTTAATAAAACGGCACAATGCCGACTTAAGTACAAGAGGACTGATACTCTAACTTTCTATGATTTGAACCCCTCCTGTGAGTCCAGTTTTAGATTCCGATGCTTAACTTCTGGTTTACTGTATCCCTTGGACCTTCTTATTGACGATGAAACACAGAAATTGCATCCGAATTTAATAGAAAAGGCACAATGCTGACTTAAGTACAAGAGGACTGATACTCTAACTTTCTATGATTTGAACCTATCCTGTGAGTCCAGTTTTAGATTCCGATGCTTCACTTCGGGTTTACTGTATCCCTTGGACCTTCTTATTGACGATGAAAAACAGAAATTGCATTCGAATTTAATACAAAAGGCACAATGCCGACTTACGTACAAGAGGACTGAAACTCTAACTTTCTATGATTTGAACCTCTGCTGTGAGTCCAGTTTTAGTTTCCGATGCTTAACTTCAGGTTTACTGTATCCCTTGGACCTTCTTATTGACGATGAAACACAGAAATTGCATCCGAAATTAATAAAAAAGGCACAATGCCGACTTAAGTACAAGAGGACTGATACTCTAACTTTCTATGATTTGAACCCCTCCTGTGAGTCCAGTTTTAGATTCCGATGCTTAACTTCTGGTTTACTGTATCCCTTGGACCTTCTTATTGACGATGAAACACAGAAATTGCATTCGAATTTAATAGCAAAATGCACAATGCCGACTTTCGTACAAGAGGACTGAAACTCTAACTTTCTATGATTTGAACCTCTGCTCTGAGTCCAGTTTTAGTTTCCGATGCTGAACTTCAGGTTTACTGTATCCCTTGGACCTTCTTATTGACGATGAAACACAGAAATTGCATCCGAATTTAATACAAAAGGCACAATGCCGACTTAAGTACAAGAGGACTGAAACTCTAACTTTCTATGATTTGAACCTCTGCTGTGAGTTCCAGTTTTAGTTTCCGATGCTTCACTTCAGGTTTACTGTATCCCTTGGACCTTCTTATTGACGATGAAACACAGAAATTGCATTCGAATTTAATACAAAAGGCACAATGCCGACTTACGTACAAGAGGACTTAAACTCTAACTTTCTATGATTTGAACCTCTGCTGTGAGTCCAGTTTTAGATTCCGATGCTTAACTTCAGGTTTACTGTATCCCTTGGACTTTCTTATTGACGATGAAACACAGAAATTGCATCCGAATTTAATAAAAACGACACAATGCCGACTTAAGTACAAGAGGTCTCTTCCCCTAACTTTCTATGATTTGAACCCCTCCTGTGAGTCCAGTTTTAGTTTCCGATGCTTCGCTTCAGGTTTACTGTATCCCTTGGACCTTCTTACTGACGATGAAACACAGAACTTGCATCCGAATTTAATAAAACGGCACAATGCCGACTTAAGTACAAGAGGACTGATACTCTAACTTTCTATGATTTGAACCCCTCCTGTGAGTCCAGTTTTAGATTCCGATGCTTAACTTCTGGTTTACTGTATCCCTTGGACCTTCTTATTGACGATGAAACACAGAAATTGCATCCGAATTTAATAGAAAAGGCACAATGCTGACTTAAGTACAAGAGGACTGATACTCTAACTTTCTATGATTTGAACCTATCCTGTGAGTCCAGTTTTAGATTCCGATGCTTCACTTCGGGTTTACTGTATCCCTTGGACCCTCTTATTGACGATGAAACACAGAAATTGCATCCGAATTCAATATAAAAGGCACAATGCCGACTTAAGTGCAAGAGGACTGAATCTCTAACTTTCTATGATTTGAACCTCTGCTGTGAGTCCAGTTTTAGTTTCCGATGCTTCACTTAAGGTTTACTGTATCCCTTGGACCTTCGTATTGACGATGAAACACAGAAATTGCATTCGAATTTAATACAAAAAGCACAATGCCGACTTACGTACAAGAGGACTGAAACTCTAACTTTTTATGATTTGAACCTCTGCTGTGAGTCCAGTTTTAGTTTCCGATGCTGAACTTCAGGTTTACTGTATCCCTTGGACCTTCTTATTGACGATGAAACACAGAAATTGCATCCGAATTTAATACAAAAGGCACAATGCCGACTTAAGTACAAGAGGACTGAAACTCTAACTTTCTATGATTTGAACCTCTGCTGTGAGTCCAGTTTTAGTTTCCGATGCTTCACTTCAGGTTTACTGTATCCCTTGGACCTTCTTATTGACGATGAAACACAGACATTGCATTCGAATTTAATACAAAAGGCACAATGCCGACTTACGTACAAGAGGACTGAACTCTAACTTTCTATGATTTGAACCTCTGCTGTGAGTCCAGTTTTAGTTTCCGATGCTTAACTTCAGGTTTACTGTATCCCTTGGACCTTCTTATTGACGATGAAACACAGAAATTGCATCCGAATTTAATACAAAAGGCACAATGCCGACTTAAGTACAAGAGGACTGATACTCTAACTTTCTATGATTTGAACCCCTCCTGTGAGTCCAGTTTTAGATTCCGATGCTTAACTTCTGGTTTACTGTATCCTTTGGACCTTCTTATTGACGATGAAACACAGAAATTGCATTCGAATTTAATACAAAATGCACAATGCCGACTTACGTACAGGAGGACTGAAACTCTAACTTCCTATGATTTGAACCTCTGCTGTGAGTCCAGTTTTAGTTTCCGATGCTGAACTTCAGGTTTACTGTATCCCTTGGACCTTCTTATTGACGATGAAACACAGAAATTGCATCCGAATTTAATACAAAAGGCACAATGCCGACTTAAGTACAAGGGGACTGAAACTCTAACTTTCTATGATTTGAACCTCTGCTGTGAGTCCAGTTTTAGTTTCCGATGCTTCACTTCAGGTTTACTGTATCCCTTGGACCTTCTTATTGACGATGAAACACAGACATTGCATTCGAATTTAATACAAAAGGCACAATGCCGACTTACGTACAAGAGGACTGAAACTCTAACTTTCTATGATTTGAACCTCTGCTGTGAGTCCAGTTTTAGTTTCCGATGCTTAACTTCAGGTTTACTGTATCCCTTGGACCTTCTTATTGACGATGAAACACAGAAATTGCATCCGAATGTAATACAAAATTCACAATGCCGACTTAAGTACAAGAGGACTGATACTCTAACTTTCTATGATTTGAACCCCTCCTGTGAGTCCAGTTTTAGATTCCGATGCTTAACTTCTGGTTTACTGTATCCCTTGGACCTTCTTATTGACGATGAAACACAGAAATCGCATTCGAATTTAATACAAAATGCACAATGCCGACTTACGTACAAGAGGACTGAAACTCTAACTTTCTATGATTTGAACCTCTGCTGTGAGTCCAGTTTTAGTTTCCGATGCTGAACTTCAGGTTTACTGTATCCCTTGGACCTTCTTATTGACGATGAAACACAGAAATTGCATCCGAATTTAATACAAAAGGCACAATTCCGACTTACGTACAAGAGGACTGAAACTCTAACTTCCTATGATTTGAACCTGTGCTGTGAGTCCAGTTTTAGATTCCGATGCTTCACTTCAGGTTTACTGTATCCCTTGTACTTTCTTATTGACGATGAAACACAGAAATTGCATCCGAATTTAATAAAAACTACACAATGCCGACTTAAGTACAAGAGGTCAGATACTCTAACTTTCTATGATTTAAACCCCTCCTGTGAGTCCAGTTTCAGTTTCCGATGCTTCGCTTCAGGTTTACTGTATCCCTTGGACCTTCTTACTGACGATGAAACACAGAAATTGCATCCGAATTTAATAAAACGGCACAATGCCGACTTAAGTACAAGACGACTGATACTCTAACTTTCTATGATTTGAACCCCTCCTGTGAGTCCAGTTTTAGATTCCGATGCTTAACTTCTGGTTTACTGTATCCCGTGGACCTTCTTATTGACGATGAAACACAGATATTGCATCCTAATTTAATAGAAAAGGCACAATGCTGACTTAAGTACAAGAGGACTGATACTCTAACTTTCTATGATTTGAACCTATCCTGTGAGTCCAGTTTTAGATTCCGATGCTTCACTTCGGGTTTACTGTTTCCCTTGGACCCTCTTATTGACGATAAAACACAGAAATTGCATCCGAATTCAATATAAAAGGCACAATGCCGACTTAAGTGCAAGAGGACTGAATCTCTAACTTTCTATGATTTGAACCTCTGCTGTGAGTCCAGTTTTAGTTTCCGATGCTTCACTTAAGGTTTACTGTATCCCTTGGACCTTCTTATTGACGATGAAACACAGAAATTGCATTCGAATTTAATACAAATTGCACAATGCCGACTTACGTACAAGAGGACTGAAACTCTAACATTCTATGATTTGAACCTCTGCTGTGAGTCCAGTTTTAGTTTCCGATGCTGAACTTCAGGTTTACTGTATCCCTTGGACCTTCTTATTGACGATGAAACACAGATATTGCATCCGAATTTAATACAAAAGGCACAATACCGACATAAGTACAAGAGGACTGAAACTCTAACTTTCTATGATATGAACCTCTGCTGTGAGTCCAGTTTTAGTTTCCGATGCTTCACTTCAGGTTTACTGTATCCCTTGGACCTTCTTATTGACGATGAAACACAGAAATTGCATTCGAATTTAATACAAAAGGCACAATGCCGACTTACGTACAAGAGGACTGAAACTCTAACTTTCTATGATTTGAACCTCTGCTGTGAGTCCAGTTTTAGTTTCCGATGCTTAACTTCAGGTTTACTGTATCCCTTGGACCTTCTTATTGACGATGAAACACAGAAATTGCATCCGAATTTAATAAAAAAGGCACAATGCCGACTTAAGTACAAGAGGACTGATACTCAAACTTTCTATGATTTGAACCCCTCCTGTGAGTCCAGTTTTAGATTCCGATGCTTAACTTCTGGTTTACTGTAACCCTTGGACCTTCTTATTGACGAGGAAACACAGAAATTGCATTCGAATTTAATACAAAATGCACAATGCAGACTTACGTACAAGAGGACTGAAACTCTAACTTTCTATGATTTGAACCTCTGCTGTGAGTCCAGTTTTAGTTTCCGATGCTTAACTTCAGGTTTACTGTATCCCTTGGACCTTCTTATAGACAATGAAACACAGAAATTGCATCCGAATTTAATAAAAAAGGCACAATGCCGACTTAAGTACAAGAGGACTGATACTCTAACTTTCTATGATTTGAACCCCTCCTGTGAGTCCAGTTTTAGATTCCGATGCTTAACTTCTGGTTTACTGTATCCCTTGGACCTTCTTATTGACGATGAAACACAGAAATTGCATCCGAATTTAATAGAAAAGGCACAATGCCGACTTAAGTACAAGAGGACTGATACTCTAACTTTCTATGATTCGAACCTCTCCTGTGAGTCCAGTTTTAGATTCCGATGCTTCACTTCGGGTTTACTGTATCCCTTGGACCCTCTTATTGACGATGAGACACAGAAATTGCATCCGAAATTAATAAAAAAGGCAGAATGCCAACTTAAGTACAAGAGGACTGGTACTCTATCTTTCTATGATTTGAACCCCTCCTGTGAGTCCAGTTTTAGATTCCGATGCTTAACTTTAGGTTTACTGTATCCCTTGGACCTTCTTATTGACGATCAAACACAGAAATTGCATCCGAATTTAATATAAAAGGCACAATGCCGACTTAAGTACAAGAGGACTGATACTCTTACTTTCTATGATTTGAACCCCTCCTTTAAGTCCAGTTTTAGTTTCCGATGCTTCGCTTCAGGTTTACTGTATCCCTTGGAACTTCTTACTGACGATAAAACACAGAAATTGCATCCGAGTTTAATACAAAAGGCACAATGCCGACTTAAGTACAAGAGGACTGATACTCTAACTTTCTATGATTTGAACCCCTCCTGTGAGTCCAGTTTTAGTTTCCGATGCTTAACTTCTGGTTTACTGTATCCCTTGGAACTTCTTATTGACGATGAAACACAGAAATTGCATCCGAATTTAATAGAAAAGGCACAATGGCGACTTAAGTACAGGAGGACTGATACTCTAACTTTCTATGATTTGAACCTCTCCTGTGAGTCCAGTTTTAGATTCCGATGCTTCACTTCGGGTATACTGTATCCCGTGGACCTTCTTATTGACGATGAAACACAGATATTGCATCCTAATTTAATAGAAAAGGCACAATGCTGACTAAAGTACAAGAGGACTGATACTCTAACTTTCTATGATTTGAACCTATCCTGTGAGTCCAGTTTTAGATTCCGATGCGTCACTTCGGGTTTACTGTTTCCCTTGGACCCTCTTATTGACGATGAAACACAGAAATTGCATCCGAATTCAATATAAAAGGCACAATGCCGACTTAAGTGCAAGAGGACTGAATCTCTAACTTTCTATGATTTGAACCTCTGCTGTGAGTCCAGTTTTAGTTTCCGATGCTTCACTTAAGGTTTACTGTATCCCTTGGACCTTCTTATTGACGATGAAACACAGAAATTGCATTCGAATTTAATACAAAATGCACAATGCCGACTTACGTACAAGAGGACTGAAACTCTAACATTCTATGATTTGAACCTCTCCTGTGAGTCCAGTTTTAGATTCCGATGCTTCACTTCGGGTATACTGTATCCCGTGGACCTTCTTATTGACGATGAAACACAGATATTGCATCCTAAATTAATAGAAAAGGCACAATGCTGACTAAAGTACAAGAGGACTGATACTCTAACTTTCTATGATTTGAACCTATCCTGTGAGTCCAGTTTTAGATTCCGATGCTTCACTTCGGGTTTACTGTTTCCCTTGGACCCTCTTATTGACGATGAAACACAGAAATTGCATCCGAATTCAATATAAAAGGCACAATGCCGACTTAAGTGCAAGAGGACTGAATCTCTAACTTTCTATGATTTGAACCCCTGCTGTGAGTCCAGTTTTAGTTTCCGATGCTTCACTTAAGGTTTACTGTATCCCTTGGACCTTCTTATTGACGATGAAACACAGAAATTGCATTCGAATTTAATACAAAATGCACAATGCCGACTTACGTACAAGAGGACTGAAACTCTAACATTCTATGATTTGAACCTCTGCTGTGAGTCCAGTTTTAGTTTCCGATGCTGAACTTCAGGTTTACTGTATCCCTTGGACCTTCTTATTGACGATGAAACACAGAAATTGCATCCGAATTTAATACAAAAGGCACAATACCGACTTAAGTACAAGAGGACTGAAATTATAACTTTCTATGATATGAACCTCTGCTGTGAGTCCAGTTTTAGTTTCCGATGCTTCACTTCAGGTTTACTGTATCCCTTGGACCTTCTTATTGACGATGAAACACAGAAATTGCATTCGAATTTAATACAAAAGGCACAATGCCGACTTACGTACAAGAGGACTGAAACTCTAACTTTCTATGATTTGAACCTCTGCTGTGAGTCCAGTTTTAGT
The DNA here is from genome assembly GCF_021461395.2 of Schistocerca americana. NCBI lineage: Eukaryota > Metazoa > Arthropoda > Insecta > Orthoptera > Acrididae > Schistocerca > Schistocerca americana. The sequence continues at coordinate 15,829 of NW_025726014.1, forward strand.
TTCCGATGCTTAACTTCAGGTTTACTGTATCCCTTGGACCTTCTTATTGACGATGAAACACAGAAATTGCATCCGAATTTAATAAAAAAGGCACAATGCCGACTTAAGTACAAGAGGACTGACACTCAAACTTTCTATGATTTGAACCCCTCCTGTGAGTCCAGTTTTAGATTCCGATGCTTAACTTCTGGTTTACTGTAACCCTTGGACCTTCTTATTGACGAGGAAACACAGAAATTGCATTCGAATTTAATACAAAATGCACAATGCCGACTTACGTACAAGAGGACTGAAACTCTAACTTTCTATGATTTGAACCTCTGCTGTGAGTCCAGTTTTAGTTTCCGATGCTTAACTTCAGGTTTACTGTATCCCTTGGACCTTCTTATAGACAATGAAACACAGAAATTGCATCCGAATTTAATAAAAAAGGCACAATGCCGACTTAAGTACAAGAGGACTGATACTCTAACTTTCTATGATTTGAACCCCTCCTGTGAGTCCAGTTTTAGATTCCGATGCTTAACTTCTGGTTTACTGTATCCCTTGGACCTTCTTATTGACGATGAAACACAGAAATTGCATCCGAATTTAATAGAAAAGGCACAATGCCGACTTAAGTACAAGAGGACTGATACTCTAACTTTCTATGATTCGAACCTCTCCTGTGAGTCCAGTTTTAGATTCCGATGCTTCACTTCGGGTTTACTGTATCCCTTGGACCCTCTTATTGACGATGAGACACAGAAATTGCATCCGAAATTAATAAAAAAGGCAGAATGCCAACTTAAGTACAAGAGGACTGGTACTCTATCTTTCTATGATTTGAACCCCTCCTGTGAGTCCAGTTTTAGATTCCGATGCTTAACTTCAGGTTTACTGTATCCCTGGGACCTTCTTATTGACGATCATACACAGAAATTGCATCCGAATTTAATATAAAAGGCACAATGCCGACTTAAGTACAAGAGGACTGATACTCTAACTTTCTATGATTTGAACCCCTCCTTTGAGTCCAGTTTTAGTTTCCGATGCTTCCCTTCAGGTTTACTGTATCCCTTGGAACTTCTTACTGACAATGAAACACAGAAATTGCATCCGAGTTTAATACAAAAGGCACAATGCCGACTTAAGTACAAGAGGACTGATACTCTAACTTTCTATGATTTGAACCCCTCCTGTGAGTCCAGTTTTAGATTCCGATGCTTAACTTCTGGTTTACTGTATCCCTTGGAACTTCTTATTGACGATGAAACACAGAAATTGCATCCGAATTTAATAGAAAAGGCACAATGGCGACTTAAGTACAGGAGGACTGATACTCTAACTTTCTATGATTTGAACCTCTCCTGTGAGTCCAGTTTTAGATTCCGATGCTTCACTTCGGGTATACTGTAACCCTTGGACCCTCTTATTGACGATGAAACACAGAAATTGCATCCGAATTCAATACAAAAGGCACAATGCCGAATTTAGTTCAAGAGGACTGAATCTCTAACTTTCTATGATTTGAACCTCTGCTGTGAGTCCAGTTTTAGTTTCCGATGCTTCACTTAATGTTTACTGTATCCCTTGGGCCTTCTTATTGACGATGAAACACAGAAATTGCATTCGAATTTAATACAAAAGGCACAATGCCGACTTACGTACAAGAGGACTGAAACTCTAACTTTCTATGATTTGAACCTCTGCTGTGAGTCCAGTTTTAGTTTCCAATGCTTAACTTCAGGTTTACTGTATTCCTTGGACCTTCTTATTGACGATGAAACACAGAAATTGCATCCGAATTTAATACAAAAGGCACAATGCCGACTTAAGTACAAGAGGACTGAAACTGAAACTTTCTATGATTTGAACCTCTTCTGTAAGTCCAGTTTAAGTTTCCGATGCTTCACTTCAGATTTACTGTATCCCTTGGACCTTCTTACTGACGATGAAACACAGAAATTACATCCGAATTTAACACAAAAGGCACAATGCCGACTAAAGTACAAGAGGACTGATACTCTAACTTTCTATGATTTGAACCTCTGCTGTGAGTCCAGTTTTAGTTTCCGATGCTTCACTTCAGGTTTATTGTATCCCTGGGACCTTCTTATTGACGTTGAAAGACAGAAATTGCATCTGACTTTAATAAAAAAGGCACAAAGCCGACATAAGTACAAGAGGACTGAAACTTTAACTATCTATGAATTGAACCACTGCTGTGAGACCAGTTTTAAATTCCGATGCTTAACTTCAGATTTACTGTATCCCTTATACCTTCTTATTGACGATGAAACACAGAAATTGCATCCCAATTTAATACAAAAGGCACAATGCCGACTTAAGTACAAGGGGACTGAAACTGCAACTTTCTATGATTTGAACCTGTGCTGTGAGTCTAGTTTTAGTTTCCGATGCTTCACTTCTGGTTTACTGTATTCCTTGGACATTCTTATTGACGATGAAACACAGAAATTGCATCCGAATTTTAATACAAAAGGCACAATGCCGACTTAAGTACAAGAGGACTGAAACTGTAACTTTCTATGATTTGAACCTCTTCTGTAAGTCCAGTTTAAGTTTCCGATGCTTCACTTCAGATTAACTGTATCCCTTGGACCTTCTTATTGACGATGAAACACAGAAATTGCATCAGAATTTAATACAAAAGGCACAATGCCGACTTAAGTACAAGAGGACTGATACTCTAAATTACTATGATTTGAACCTCTGCTGTGAGTCCAGTTTTAGTTTCCGATGCTTCACTTCAGGTTTACTGTATCCCTTGGACATTCTTATTGACGATGAAACACAGAAATTGCATCCGAATTTAATATAAAAGGCACAATGCCGACTTAAGTACAAGTGGACTGATACTCTAACATTCTATGATTTGAACCCCTCCTGTGAGTCCAGTTTTAGATTCCGATGCTTAACTTCAGATTTACTGTATTGCTTGGACCTTCTTATTGACGATGAAACACAGAAATTGCATCCGAATTTAATAAAAACGACACAATGCCGACTTACGTACAAGAGGACTGATACTCTAACTTTCTATGATTTGAACCCCTCCTGTGAGTCCAGTTTTAGTTTCCGATGCTTCACTTCAGGTTTACTGTATCCCTTGGACCTTCTTACTGACGATGAAACACAGAAATTGCATCCGAATTTAATAAAAAAGGCACAATGCCGACTTAAGTACAAGAGGACTGATACTCTAACTTTCTATGATTTGAACCCCTCCTGTGAGTCCAATTTTTAGTTTCCGATGCTTCACTTCAGGTTTACTGTATCCCTTGGACCTTCTTACTGACGATGAAACACAGAAATTGCATCCGAATTTAATAAAAAAGGCACAATGCCGACTTAAGTACAAGAGGACTGATACTCTAACTTTCTTTGATTTGAACCCCTCCTGTGAGTCCAGTTTTAGATTCCGATGCTTAACTTCTGGTTTGCTGTATCCCTTGGACCTTCTTATTGACGATGAAACACAGAAATCGCATCCGAATTTAATAGAAAAGGCACATTGTCGACTTAAGCACAAGAGGACTGATACTCTAACTTTCTATGATTTGAACCTCTCCTGTGGGTCCAGTTTTAGATTCCGATGCTTCACTTCGGGTTTACTGTATCCCTAGGACCCTCTTATTGACGATGAAACACAGAAATTGCATCCGAATTTAATACAAAAGGCACAATGCCGACTTAAGTGCAAGAGGACTGAATCTCTAACTTTCTATGATTTGAACCTCTGCTGTGAGTCCAGTTTTAGTTTCCGATGCTTCACTTAGGGTTTGCTGTATCCCTTGGACCTTCTTATTGACGATGAAACACAGAAATTGCATTCGAATTTAATACAAAAGGCACAATGCCAACTTACGTACAAGAGGACTGAAACTCTAACTTTCTATGATTTGAACCTCTGCTGTGAGTCCAGTTTTAGTTTCCGATGCTTCACTTCAGGTTTACTGTAACCCTGGGACCTTCTTATTGACGATGAAAGACAGAAATTGCATCTGACTTTAATAAAAAAGGCACAATGCCGACTTAAGTACAAGAGGACAGATACTCTAACTTTCTATGATTTGAACCTCTCCTGTGAGTCCAGTTTTAGATTCCGATGCTTAACTTCAGGTTTACCGTATCCCTTGGACCTTCTTATTGACGATGAAACACAGAAATTGCATCCGAATTTAATACAAAAGGCACAATGCCGACTTAAGTGCAAGAGGACTGAATCTCTAACTTTCCATGATTTGAACCTCTGCTGTGAGTCCAGTTTTAGTTTCCGATGCTTCACTTAAGGTTTGCTGTATCCCTTGGACCTTCTTATTGACGATGAAACACATAAATTGCATTCGAATTTAATACAAAAGGCACAATGCCGACTTACGTACAAGAGGACTGAAACTCTAACTTTCTATGATTTGAACCTCTGCTGTGAGTCCAGTTTTAGTTTCCGATGCTTCACTTCAGGTTTACTGTATCCCTGGGACCTTCTTATTGACGTGGAAAGACACAAATTGCATCTGACTTTAATAAAAAAGGCACAATGCCGACTTAAGTACAAGAGGACTGAAACTCTAACTTTCTATGATTTGAACCACTGCTGTGAGACCAGTTTTAGATTCCGATGCTTAACTTCAGATTTACTGTATCCCTTGGACCTTCATATAGACGATGAAACAAAGAAATTGCATCCGAATTTAATACAAAAGGCACAATGCCGACGTAAGTACAAGAGGACTGAAACTCTAACTTTCTATGATTTGAACCTCTGCTGTGAGTCTAGTTTTAGTTTCCGATGCTTCACTTCAGGTTTACTGTTTCCCTTGGACCTTCTTATTGACGATGAAACACAGAAATTGCATCCGAATTTAATACAAAAGGCACAATGCCGACTTAAGTACAAGAGGACTGAAACTGCAACTTTCTATGATTTGAACCTCTGCTGTGAGTCCAGTTTAAGTTTCCCATGCTTCACTTCAGGTTTACTGTATCCCTTGGATCGTCTTATTGACGATGAAACACAGAAATTGCATCCGAATTTAATACAAAAGGCACAATGCCGACTTAAGTACAAGAGGACTGATACTCTAACTTTCTATGATTTGAACCTCTGTTGTGAGTCCAGTTTTAGTTTCCGATGCTTCACTTCAGGTTTACTGTATCCCTTGGACCTTCTTATTGACGATGAAACACAGAAATTGCATCCGAATTTAATATAAAAGGCACAATGCCGACTTAAGTACAAGAGGACTGATACTCTAACTTTCTATGATTTGAACCCCTCCTGTGAGTCCAGTTTTAGATTCCGATGCTTAACTTCAGGTTTACTGTATCCCTTGGACCTTCTTATTGACGATGAAACACAGAAATTGCAACCGAATTTAATAAAAACGACACAATGCCGACTTAAGTACAAGAGGACTGATACTCTAACATTCTATGATTTGAACCCCTCCTGTGAGTCGAGTTTTAGTTTCCGATGCTTCACTTCAGGTTTACTGTATCCCTTGGACCTTCTTATTGACGATGAAACACAGAAATTGCATTCGAATTTAATACAAAAGGCACAATGCCAACTTACGTACAAGAGGACTGAAACTCTAACTTTCTATGATTTGAACATCTGCTGTGAGTCCAGTTTTAGTTTCCGATGCTTCACTTCAGGTTTACTGTAACCCTGGGACCTTCTTATTGACGATGAAAGACAGAAATTGCATCTGACTTTAATAAAAAAGGCACAATGCCGACTTAAGTACAAGAGGACAGATACTCTAACTTTCTATGATTTGAACCCCTCCTGTGAGTCCAGTTTTAGATTCCGATGCTTCACTTAAGGTTTGCTGTATCCCTTGGACCTTCTTATTGACGATGAAACACATAAATTGCATTCGAATTTAATACAAAAGGCACAATGCCGACTTACGTACAAGAGGACTGAAACTCTAACTTTCTATGATTTGAACCTCTGCTGTGAGTCCAGTTTTAGTTTCCGATGCTTCACTTCAGGTTTACTGTATCCCTGGGACCTTCTTATTGACGTGGAAAGACAGAAATTGCATCTGACTTTAATAAAAAAGGCACAATGCCGACTTAAGTACAAGAGGACTGAAACTCTAACTTTCTATGATTTGAACCACTGCTGTGAGACCAGTTTTAGATTCCGATGCTTAACTTCAGATTTACTGTATCCCTTGGACCTTCATATAGACGATGAAACAAAGAAATTGCATCCGAATTTAATACAAAAGGCACAATGCCGACTTAAGTACAAGAGGACTGAAACTCTAACTTTCTATGATTTGAACCTCTGCAGTGAGTCTAGTTTTAGTTTCCGATGCTTCACTTCAGGTTTACTGTTTCCCTTGGACCTCCTTATTGACGATGAAACACAGAAATTGCATCCAAATTTAATACAAAAGGCACAATGCCGACTTAAGTACAAGAGGACTGAAACTGCAACTTTCTATGATTTGAACCTCTGCTGTGAGTCCAGTTTAAGTTTCCCATGCTTCACGTCAGGTTTACTGTATCCCTTGGATCGTCTTATTGACGATGAAACACAGAAATTGCATCCGAATTTAATACAAAAGGCACAATGCCGACTTAAGTACAAGAGGACTGATACTCTAACTTTCTATGATTTGAACCTCTGTTGTGAGTCCAGTTTTAGTTTCCGATGCTTCACTTCAGGTTTACTGTATCCCTTGGACCTTCTTATTGACGATGAAACACAGAAATTGCATCCGAATTTAATATAAAAGGCACAATGCCGACTTAAGTACAAGAGGACTGATACTCTAACTTTCTATGATTTGAACCCCTCCTGTGAGTCCAGTTTTAGATTCCGATGCTTAACTTCAGGTTTACTGTATCCCTTGGACCTTCTTATTGACGATGAAACACAGAAATTGCAACCGAATTTAATAAAAACGACACAATGCCGACTTAAGTACAAGAGGACTGATACTCTAACATTCTATGATTTGAACCCCTCCTGTGAGTCGAGTTTTAGTTTCCGATGCTTCACTTCAGGTTTACTGTATCCCTTGGACCTTCTTACTGACGATGAAACACAGAAATTGCATCCGAATTTAATAAAAAAGGCACAATGCCGACTTAAGTACAAGAGGACTAATACTCTAACTTTCTATGATTTGAACCCCTCCTGTGAGTCCAGTTTTAGATTCCGATGCTTCACTTCGGGTTTACTGTATTCCTTGGACCCTCTTATTGACGATGAAACACAGAAATTGCATCCGAATTTAATACAAAAGGCACAATGCCGACTTAAGTGCAAGAGGACTGAATCTCTAACTTTCTATGATTTCAACCTATCCTGTGAGTCCAGTTTTAGTTTCCGATGCTTCACTTAAGGTTTGCTGTATCCCTTGGACCTTCTTATTGACGGTGAAACACAGAAATTGCATTCGAATTTAATACAAAAGGCACAATGCCGACTTACGTACAAGAGGACTGAAACTCTAACTTTCTATGATTTGAACCTCTGCTGTGAGTCCAGTTTTAGTTTCCGATGCTTCACTTCAGGTTTACTGTATCCCGTTGACCTTCTTATTGACGATGAAACATTGAAATTGCATCCGAAGTTAATACAAAAGGCACAATGCCGACTTAAGTAGAAGAGGACTGAAACTGTAACTTTCTATGATTTGAACCTCTGCTGTGAGTCCAGTTCAAGTTTCCGATGCTTCACTTCAGGTTTACTGTATCCCTTGGACCTTCTTATTGACGATGAAACACAGAAATTGCATCCGAATTTAATACAAAAGGCACAATGCAGACTTAAGTACAAGAGGACTGATACTCTAACTTTCTATGATTTGAACCTCTGCTGTGAGTCCAGTTTTAGTTTCCGATGCTTCACTTCAGGTTTACTGTATCCCTTGGACCTTCTTATTGACGATGAAACACAGAAATTGCATCCGAATTTAATATAAAAGGCACAATGCCGACTTAACTACAAGAGGACTGATACTCTAACTTTCTATGATTTGAACCCCTCCTGTGAGTCCAGTTTTAGTTTCCGATGCTTCACTTCAGATTTACTGTATCCCTTGGACCTTCTTACTGACGATGAAACACGGAAATTGCATCCGAATTTAATAAAAAAGACACAATGCCGACTTAAGTACAAGAGGACTGATACTCTAACTTTCTATGATTTGAACCCCTCCTGTGAGTCCAGTTTTAGATTCCGATGCTTAACTTCTGGTTTACTGTATCCCTTGGACCTTCTTATTGACGATGAAACACAGAAATTGCATCCGAATTTAATAGAAAAGGCACAATGCCGACTTAAGTACAAGAGGACTGATACTCCAACTTTCTATGATTTGAACCTCTCCTGTGAGTCCAGTTTTAGATTCCGATGCTTCACTTCGGGTTTACTGTATCCCTTGGACCCTCTTATTGACGATGAAACACAGAAATTGCATCCGAATTCAATACAAAAGGCACAATGCCGACTTAAGTGCAAGAGGACTGAATCTCTAACTTTCTATGATTTGAACCTCTGCTGTGAGTCCAGTTTTAGTTTCCGATGCTTCACGTAAGGTTTACTGTATCCCTTGGACCTTCTTATTGACGATGAAACACAGAAATTGCATTCGAATTTAATGAAAAAGGCACAATGCCGACTTACGTACAAGAGGACTGAAACTCTAACTTTCTATGATTTGAACCTCTGCTGTGAGTCCAAATTTAGTTTCCGATGCTTCACTTCAGGTTTACTGTAGCCCTGGACCTTCTTATTGACGATGAAAGACAGAAATTGCATCTGACTTTAATAAAAAAGGCACAATGCCGACTTAAGTACAAGAGGACAGATACACTAACTTTCTATGATTTGAACCCCTCCAGTGAGTCCAGTTTTAGATTCCGATGCTTAACTTCAGGTTTACTGTATCTCTTGGACCTTCTTATTGACGATGAAACACAGAAATTGCATCCGAATTTAACGAAAAAGGCACAATGCCGATTTAAGTACAAGAAGACTGATACTCTAACTTTCTATGATTTGAACCCCTCCTGTGGGTCTAGTTTTAGATTCCGATGTTTAACTTCAGGTTTACTGTATCCCTTGGACCTTCTTATTGACGATGAAACACAGAAATTGCATCCGAATTTAATACAAAAGGCACAATGCCGACTTAAGTACAAGAGGACTGATACTCTAACTTTCGATGATTTGAGCCTCTCCTGTGAGTCCAGTTTTAGATTCCGATGCTTCACTTCAGGTTTACTGTATCCCTTGGACCCTCTTATTGACGATGAAACACAGAAATTGCATTCGAATTTAATACAAAAGGCACAATGCCGACTTAAGTACAAGAGGACTGAATCTCTAACTTTCTATGATTTGAACCTCTGCTGTGAGTCCAGTTTTAGTTTCCGATGCTTCACTTCAGGTATACTGTATCCCTTGGACCTTCTTATTGACGATGAAACATAGAAATTGCATCCGAAGTTAATACAAAAGGCACAATGCCGACTTAAGTACAAGAGGACTGATACTCTAACTTAATATGATTTGAACCCCTCCTGTGAGTCCAGTTTCAGATTCCGATGCCTAACTTCTGGTTTGCTGTATCCCTAGGACCTTCTTATTGACGATGAAACACAGAAATTGCATCCGAATTTAATACAAAAGGCACAATGCCGACTTAAGTACAAGAGTACGGAAACTCTAACTTTTTTATGATTTGAACCTCTGCTGTGAGTCCAGTTTTAGTTTCCGATACTTCACTTCAGGTTTACTGTATTCCTTGAACCTTCTTATTGAAGATGAAACACAGAAATTCTATCCAAATTTAATACAAAAGGCACAATGCCGACTTAAGTAAAAGAGGACTGATACTCTGACTTTCTATGATTTGAACCTCTCCTGTGAGTCCAGTTTTAGATTCCGATGCTTCACTTCGGGTTTACTGTATCCCTTGGACCCTCTTATTGACGATGAAACACAGAAATTGCATCCGAATTTAATACAAAAGGCACAATGCCGACTTAAGTACATGAGGACTGAAACTCTAACTTTCTATGATTTGAAGCACTGCTGTGAGTCCAGTTTTAGTTTCCGATGCTTCACTTCAGGTTTACTGTAGCCCTGGACCTTCTTATTGACGATGAAAGACAGAAATTGCATCTGACTTTAATAAAAAAGGCACAATGCCGACTTAAGTACAAGAGGACAGATACACTAACTTTCTATGATTTGAACCCCTCCAGTGAGTCCAGTTTTAGATTCCGATGCTTAACTTCAGGTTTACTGTACCTCTTGGACCTTCTTATTGACGATGAAACACAGAAATTGCATCCGAATTTAACGAAAAAGGCACAATGCCGATTTAAGTACAAGAAGACTGATACTCTAACTTTCTATGATTTGAACCCCTCCTGTGGGTCTAGTTTTAGATTCCGATGTTTAACTTCAGGTTTACTGTATCCCTTGGACCTTCTTATTGACGATGAAACACAGAAATTGCATCCGAATTTAATACAAAAGGCACAATGCCGACTTAAGTACAAGAGGACTGATACTCTAACTTTCGATGATTTGAACCTCTCCTGTGAGTCCAGTTTTAGATTCCGATGCTTCACTTCAGGTTTACTGTATCCCTTGGACCCTCTTATTGACGATGAAACACAGAAATTGCATTCGAATTTAATACAAAAGGCACAATGCCGACTTAAGTACAAAAGGACTGAATCTCTAACTTTCTATGATTTGAACCTCTGCTGTGAGTCCAGTTTTAGTTTCCGATGCTTCACTTCAGGTATACTGTATCCCTTGGACCTTCTTATTGACGATGAAACATAGAAATTGCATCCGAAGTTAATACAAAAGGCACAATGCCGACTTAAGTACAAGAGGACTGATACTCTAACTTTCTATGATTTGAACCCCTCCTGTGAGTCCAGTTTCAGATTCCGATGCCTAACTTCTGGTTTGCTGTATCCCTAGGACCTTCTTATTGACGATGAAACACAGAAATTGCATCCGAATTTAATACAAAAGGCACAATGCCGACTTAAGTACAAGAGTACTGAAACTCTAACTTTTTTATGATTTGAACCTCTGCTGTGAGTCCAGTTTTAGTTTCCGATACTTCACTTCAGGTTTATTGTATTCCTTGGACCTTCTTATTGAAGATGAAACACAGAAATTCTATCCGAATTTAATACAAAAGGCACAATGCCGACTTAAGTAAAAGAGGACTGATACTCTGACTTTCTATGATTTGAACCTCTCCTGTGAGTCCAGTTTTAGATTCCGATGCTTCACTTCGGGTTTACTGTATCCCTTGGACCCTCTTATTGACGATGAAACACAGAAATTGCATCCGAATTTAATACAAAAGGCACAATGCCGACTTAAGTACATGAGGACTGAAACTCTAACTTTCTATGATTTGAAGCACTGCTGTGAGTACAGTTTTAGTTTCCGATGCTTCACTTCAGGCTTACTGTATCCCTTAGACCTTCTTATTGACGATGAAACACAGAAATTGCATCCGAATTCAATACAAAAGGCACAATGCCGACTTAAGTACAAGAGGACTGAAACTCTAACTTTCTATGATTTGAACCTCTCCTGTGAGTCCAGTTTTAGATTCCGATGCTTCACTTCGGGTTTACTGTATCCCTTGGACCCTCGTATTGACGATGAAACACAGAAATTGCATCCGAATTTAATACAAAAGGCACAATGCCGACTTAAGTGCAGGAGGTCTGAATCTATAACTTTCTATGAAGATGAACCTCTGCTGTGAGTCCAGTTTAAGTTTCCGATGCTTCACTTAATTTTTACTGTATCCCTTGCACCTTCTTATTGACCATGAAACACAGAAATTGCATCCGAATTTAATACAAAAGGCACAATGCTGACTTACGTACAAGAGGACTGAAACTCTAACTTTCTATGATTTGAACCTCTGCCGTGAGTCCAGTTTTAGTTTCCGATGCTTAACTTCAGGTTTACTGTATCCCTTGGACCTTCTTATTGACGATGAAACACAGAAATTGCATCCGAATTCAATACAAAACACACAATGCCGAATTAAGTGCAAGAGGACTGAATCTCTAACTTTCTATGATTTGAACCTCTGCTGTGAGTCCAGTTTTAGTTTCCGATGCTTCACTTAATGTTTACTGTATCTCTTGGACCATCTTATTGACGATGAAACACAGAAATTGCATTCGAATTTAATACAAAAGGCACAATGCCGACTTACGTACAAGAGGACTGAAACTCTAACTTTCTATGATTTGAACCTCTGCTGTGAGTCCAGTTTTAGTTTCCGATGCTTAACTTCAGGTTTACTGTATCCCTTGGACCTTCTTATTGACGATGAAACACAGAAATTGCATCCGAATTTAATACAAAAGGCACAATGCCGACTTAAGTACAAGAGGATTGAAACTGAAACTTTCTATGATTTGAACCTCCTCTGTAAGTGCAGTTTAAGTTTCCGATGCTTCACTTGAGATTTACTGTATCCCTTGGACCTTCTTATTGACGATGAAACACAGAAATTGCATCCGAAGTTAATACAAAAGGCACAATGCCGACTTAAGTACAAGAGGACTGATACTCTAACTTTCTATGATTTGAACCCCTCCTGTGAGTCCAGTTTCAGATTCCGATGCCTAACTTCTGGTTTACTGTATCCCTAGGACCTTCTTATTGACGATGAAACACAGAAATTGCATCCGAATTTAATACAAAAGGCACAATGCCGACTTAAGTACAAGAGGACTGAAACTCTAACTTTTTTATGATTTGAACCTCTGCTGTGAGTCCAGTTTTAGTTTCCGATACTTCACTTCAGGTTTACTGTATTCCTTGGTCCTTCTTATTGAAGATGAAACACAGAAATTGTATCCGAATTTAATACAAAAGGCACAATGCCGACTTAAGTAAAAGAGGACTCATACTCTGACTTTCTATGATTTGAACCTCTCCTGTGAGTCCAGTTTTAGATTCCGATGCTTCACTTCGGGTTTACTGTATCCCTTGGACCCTCTTATTGACGATGAAACACAGAAGTTGCATCCGAATTTAATACAAAAGGCACAATGCCGACTTAAGTACATGAGGACTGAAACTCTAACTTTCTATGATTTGAAGCACTGCTGTGAGTCCAGTTTTAGTTTCCGATGCTTCACTTCAGGTTTACTGTATCCCTTAGACCTTCTTATTGACGATGAAACACAGAAATTGCATCCGAATTCAATACAAAAGGCACAATGCCGACTTAAGTACAAGAGGACTGAAACTCTAACTTTCTATGATTTGAACCTCTCCTGTGAGTCCAGTTTTAGATTCCGATGCTTCACTTCGGGTTTACTGTATCCCTTGGACCCTCGTATTGACGATGAAACACAGAAATTGCATCCGAATTTAATACAAAAGGCACAATGCCGACTTAAGTGCGAGAGGACTGAATCTCTAACTTTCTATGATTTGAACCTCTGCTGTGAGTCCAGTTTAAGTTTCCGATGCTTCACTTAAGGTTTACTGTATCCCTTGCACCTTCTTATTGACCATGAAACACAGAAATTGCATCCGAATTTAATACAAAAGGCACAATGCCGACTTACGTACAAGAGGACTGAAACTCTAACTTTCTATGATTTGAACCTCTGCCGTGAGTCCAGTTTTAGTTTCCGATGCTTAACTTCAGGTTTACTGTATCCCTTGGACCTTCTTATTGACGATGAAACACAGAAATTGCATCCGAATTCAATACAAAAGGCACAATGCCGAATTAAGTGCAAGAGGACTGAATCTCTAACTTTCTATGATTTGAACCTCTGCTGTGAGTCCAGTTTTAGTTTCCGATGCTTCACTTAATGTTTACTGTATCCCTTGGACCTTCTTATTGACGATGAAACACAGAAATTGCATTCGAATTTAATACAAAAGGCACAATGCCGACTTACGTACAAGAGGACTGAAACTCTAACTTTCTATGATTTGAACCTCTGCTGTGAGTCCAGTTTTAGTTTCCGATGCTTAACTTCAGGTTTACTGTATTCCTTGGACCTTCTTATTGACGATGAAACACAGAAATTGCATCCGAATTTAATACAAAAGGCACAATGCCGACTTAAGTACAAGAGGACTGAAACTGAAACTTTCTATGATTTGAACCTCTTCTGTAAGTCCAGTTTAAGTTTCCGATGCTTCACTTCAGATTTACTGTATCCCTTGGACCTTCTTATTGACGATGAAACACAGAAATTGCATCCGAATTTAATACAAAAGGCACAATGCCGACTAAAGTACAAGAGGACTGATACTCTAACTTTCTATGATTTGAACCTCTGCTGTGAGTCCAGTTTTAGTTTCCGATGCTTCACTTCAGGTTTACTGTATCCCTGGGACCTTCTTATTGACGTTGAAAGACAGAAATTGCATCTGACTTTAATAAAAAAGGCACAAAGCCGACTTAAGTACAAGAGGACTGAAACTTTAACTATCTATGATTTGAACCACTGCTTTGAGACCAGTTTTAAATTCCGATGCTTAACTTCAGATTTACTGTATCCCTTGGACCTTCTTATTAACGATGAAACACAGAAATTGCATCCGAATTCAATACAAAAGGCACAATGCCGACTTAAGTACAAGAGGACTGAAACTCTAACTTTCTATGATTTGAACCTCTCCTGTGAGTCCAGTTTTAGATTCCGATGCTTCACTTCGGGTTTACTGTATCCCTTGGACCCTCGTATTGACGATGAAACACAGAAATTGCATCCGAATTTAATACAAAAGGCACAATGCCGACTTAAGTGCGAGAGGACTGAATCTCTAACTTTCTATGATTTGAACCTCTGCTGTGAGTCCAGTTTAAGTTTCCGATGCTTCACTTAAGGTTTACTGTATCCCTTGCACCTTCTTATTGACCATGAAACACAGAAATTGCATCCGAATTTAATACAAAAGGCACAATGCCGACTTACGTACAAGAGGACTGAAACTCTAACTTTCTATGATTTGAACCTCTGCCGTGAGTCCAGTTTTAGTTTCCGATGCTTAACTTCAGGTTTACTGTATCCCTTGGACCTTCTTATTGACGATGAAACACAGAAATTGCATCCGAATTCAATACAAAAGGCACAATGCCGAATTAAGTGCAAGAGGACTGAATCTCTAACTTTCCATGATTTGAACCTCTGCTGTGAGTTCAGTTTTAGTTTCCGATGCTTCACTTAATGTTTACTGTATCCCTTGGACCTTCTTATTGACGATGAAACACAGAAATTGCATTCGAATTTAATACAAAAGGCACAATGCCGACTTACGTACAAGAGGACTGAAACTCTAACTTTCTATGATTTGAACCTCTGCTGTGAGTCCAGTTTTAGTTTCCGATGCTTAACTTCAGGTTTACTGTATTCCTTGGACCTTCTTATTGACGATGAAACACAGAAATTGCATCCGAATTTAATACAAAAGGCACAATGCCGACTTAAGTACAAGAGGACTGAAACTGAAACTTTCTATGATTTGAACCTCTTCTGTAAGTCCAGTTTGAGTTTCCGTTGCTTCACTTCAGATTTACTGTATCCCTTGGACCTTCTTATTGACGATGAAACACAGAAATTGCATCCGAATTTAATACAAAAGGCACAATGCCGACTAAAGTACAAGAGGACTGATACTCTAACTTTCTATGATTTGAACCTCTGCTGTGAGTCCAGTTTTAGTTTCCGATGCTTCACTTCAGGTTTCCTGTATCCCTGGGACCTTCTTATTGACGTTGAAAGACAGAAATTGCATCTGACTTTAATAAAAAAGGCACAAAGCCGACTTAAGTACAAGAGGACTGAAACTTTAACTATCTATGATTTGAACCACTGCTTTGAGACCAGTTTTAAATTCCGATGCTTAACTTCAGATTTACTGTATCCCTTGGACCTTCTTATTGACGATGAAACACAGAAATTGCATCCCAATTTAATACAAAAGGCACAATGCCGACTTAAGTACAAGGGGAATGAAACTGCAACTTTCTATGATTTGAACCTCTGCTGTGAGTCCAGTTTAAGTTTCCGATGCTTCACTTCAGGTTTACTGTATCCCTTGGATCGTCTTATTGACGATGAAACACAGAAATTGCATCCGAATTTAATACAAACGGCACAATGCCGACTTAAGTACAAGAGGACTGAAACTCTAACTTTCTATGATTTGAACCTCTGCTGTGAGTCTAGTTTTAGTTTCCGATGCTTCACTTCTGGTTTACTGTATTCCTTGGACATTCTTATTGACGATGAAACACAGAAATTGCATCCGAATTTAATACAAAAGCACAATGCCGACTTAAGTACAAGAGGACTGATACTCTAACTTTCTATGATTTGAACCTCTGCTGTGAGTCCAGTTTTAGTTTCCGATGCTTCACTTCAGGTTTACTGTATCCCTTGGACATTCTTATTGACGATGAAACACAGAAATTGCATCCGAATTTAATATAAAAGGCACAATGCCGACTTAAGTACAAGTGGACTGATACTCTAACATTCTATGATTTGAACCCCTCCTGTGAGTCCAGTTTTAGATTCCGATGCTTAACTTCAGGTTTATTGTATTGCTTGGACCTTCTTATTGACGATGAAACACAGAAATTGCATCCGAATTTAATAAAAACGACACAATGCCGACTTAAGTACAAGAGGACTGATACTCTAACTTTCTATGATTTGAACCCCTCCTGTGAGTCCAGTTTTAGTTTCCGATGCTTCACTTCAGGTTTACTGCATCCCTTGGACCTTCTTACTGACGATGAAACACAGAAATTGCATCCGAATTTTATAAAAAAGGCACAATGCCGACTTAAGTACAAGAGGACTGATACTCTAACTTTCTATGATTTGAACCCCTCCTGTGAGTCCAATTTTTAGTTTCCGATGCTTCACTTCAGGTTTACTGTATCCCTTGGACCTTCTTACTGACGATGAAACACAGAAATTGCATCCGAATTTAATAAAAAAAGGCACAATGCCGACTTAAGTACAAGAGGACTGATACTCTAACTTTCTTTGATTTGAACCCCTCCTGTGAGTCCACTTTTAGATTCCGATGCTTCACTTCTGGTTTGCTGTATCCCTTGGACCTTCTTATTGACGATGAAACACAGAAATTGCATCCGAATTTAATATAAAAGGCACAATGCCGACTTAAGTACAAGAGGACTGATACTCTAACTTTCTATGATTTGAACCCCTCCTGTGAGTCCAGTTTTAGATTCCGATGCTTAACTTCAGGTTTACTGTATCCCTTGGACCTTCTTATTGACGATGAAACACAGAAATTGCAACCGAATTTAATAAAAACGACACAATGCCGACTTAAGTACAAGAGGACTGATACTCTAACATTCTATGATTTGAACCCCTCCTGTGAGTCCAGTTTTAGTTTCCGATGCTTCACTTCAGGTTTACTGTATCCCTTGGACCTTCTTACTGACGATGAAACACAGAAATTGCATCCGAATTTAATACAAAAGGCACAATGCCGGCTTAAGTACAAGAGGACTGATACTCTAACTTTCTATGATTTGAACCCCTCCTGTGAGTCCAGTTTTAGATTCCGATGCTTCACTTCGGGTTTACTGTATTCCTTGGACCCTCTTATTGACGATGAAACACAGAAATTGCATCCGAATTTAATACAAAAGGCACAATGCCGACTTAAGTGCAAGAGGACTGAATCTCTAACTTTCTATGATTTGAACCTATCCTGTGAGTCCAGTTTTAGTTTCCGATGCTTCACTTAAGGTTTGCTGTATCCCTTGGACCTTCTTATTGACGGTGAAACACAGAAATTGCATTCGAATTTAATACAAAAGGCACAATGCCGACTTACGTACAAGAGGACTGAAACTCTAACTTTCTATGATTTGAACCTCTGCTGTGAGTCCAGTTTTAGTTTCCGATGCTTCACTTCAGGTTTACTGTATCCCGTTGACCTTCTTATTGACGATGAAACATTGAAATTGCATCCGAAGTTAATACAAAAGGCACAATGCCGACTTAAGTAGAAGAGGACTGAAACTGTATCTTTCTATGATTTGAACCTCTGCTGTGAGTCCAGTTCAAGTTTCCGATGCTTCACTTCAGGTTTACTGTATCCCTTGGACTTTCTTATTGACGATGAAACACAGAAATTGCATCCGAATTTAATAGAAAAGGCACAATGCCGACTTAAGTACAAGAGGACTGATACTCCAACTTTCTATGATTTGAACCTCTCCTGTGAGTCCAGTTTTAGATTCCGATGCTTCACTTCGGGTTTACTGTATCCCTTGGACCCTCTTATTGACGATGAAACACAGAAATTGCATCCGAATTCAATACAAAAGGCACAATGCCGACTTAAGTGCAAGAGGACTGAATCTCTAACTTTCTATGATTTGAACCTCTGCTGTGAGTCCAGTTTTAGTTTCCGATGGTTCACTTAAGGTTTACTGTATCCCTTGCACCTTCTTATTGACCATGAAACACAGAAATTGCATCCGAATTTAATACAAAAGGCACAATGCCGACTTACGTACAAGAGGACTGAAACTCTAACTTTCTATGATTTGAACCTCTGCCGTGAGTCCAGTTTTAGTTTCCGATGCTTAACTTCAGGTTTACTGTATCCCTTGGACCTTCTTATTGACGATGAAACACAGAAATTGCATCCGAATTCAATACAAAAGGCACAATGCCGAATTAAGTGCAAGAGGACTGAATCTCTAACTTTCTATGATTTGAACCTCTGCTGTGAGTCCAGTTTTAGTTTCCGATGCTTCACTTAATGTTTACTGTATCCTTTGGACCTTCTTATTGACGATGAAACACAGAAATTGCATTCGAATTTAATACAAAAGGCACAATGCCGACTTACGTACAAGAGGACTGAAACTCTAACTTTCTATGATTTGAACCTCTGCTGTGAGTCCAGTTTTAGTTTCCGATGCTTAACTTCAGGTTTACTGTATTCCTTGGACCTTCTTATTGACGATGAAACACAGAAATTGCATCCGAATTTAATACAAAAGGCACAATGCCGACTTAAGTACAAGAGGACTGAAACTGAAACTTTCTATGATTTGAACCTCTTCTGTAAGTCCAGTTTAAGTTTCCGATGCTTCACTTCAGATTTACTGTATCCCTTGGACCTTCCTATTGACGATGAAACACAGAAATTGCATCCGAATTTAATACAAAAGGCACAATGCCGACTAAAGTACAAGAGGACTGATACTCTAACTTTCTATGATTTGAACCTCTGCTGTGAGTCCAGTTTTAGTTTCCGATGCTTCACTTCAGGTTTACTGTATCCCTGGGACCTTCTTATTGACGTTGAAAGACAGAAATTGCATCTGACTTTAATAAAAAAGGCACAAAGCCGACTTAAGTACAAGAGGACTGATACTCTAACTTTCTATGATTTGAACCCCTCCTGTGAGTCCAGTTTTAGATTCCGATGCTTCACTTCGGGTTTACTGTATTCCTTGGACCCTCTTATTGACGATGAAACACAGAAATTGCATCCGAATTTAATACAAAAGGCACAATGCCGACTTAAGTGCAAGAGGACTGAATCTCTAACTTTCTATGATTTGAACCTATCCTGTGAGTCCAGTTTTAGTTTCCGATGCTTCACTTAAGGTTTGCTGTATCCCTTGGACCTTCTTATTGACGGTGAAACACAGAAATTGCATTCGAATTTAATACAAAAGGCACAATGCCGACTTACGTACAAGAGGACTGAAACTCTAACTTTCTATGATTTGAACCTCTGCTGTGAGTCCAGTTTTAGTTTCCGATGCTTCACTTCAGGTTTACTGTATCCCGTTGACCTTCTTATTGACGATGAAACATTGAAATTGCATCCGAAGTTAATACAAAAGGCACAATGCCGACTTAAGTAGAAGAGGACTGAAACTGTAACTTTCTATGATTTGAACCTCTGCTGTGAGTCCAGTTCAAGTTTCCGATGCTTCACTTCAGGTTTACTGTATCCCTTGGACCTTCTTATTGACGATGAAACACAGAAATTGCATTCGAATTTAATACAAAAGGCACAATGCAGACTTAAGTACAAGAGGACTGATACTCTAACTTTCTATGATTTGAACCTCTGCTGTGAGTCCAGTTTTAGTTTCCGATGCTTCACTTCAGGTTTACTGTATCCCTTGGACTTTCTTATTGACGATGAAACACAGAAATTGCATCCGAATTTAATAGAAAAGGCACAATGCCGACTTAAGTACAAGAGGACTGATACTCCAACTTTCTATGATTTGAACCTCTCCTGTGAGTCCAGTTTTAGATTCCGATGCTTCACTTCGGGTTTACTGTATCCCTTGGACCCTCTTATTGACGATGAAACACAGAAATTGCATCCGAATTCAATACAAAAGGCACAATGCCGACTTAAGTGCAAGAGGACTGAATCTCTAACTTTCTATGATTTGAACCTCTGCTGTGAGTCCAGTTTTAGTTTCCGATGGTTCACTTAAGGTTTACTGTATCCCTTGCACCTTCTTATTGACCATGAAACACAGAAATTGCATCCGAATTTAATACAAAAGGCACAATGCCGACTTACGTACAAGAGGACTGAAACTCTAACTTTCTATGATTTGAACCTCTGCCGTGAGTCCAGTTTTAGTTTCCGATGCTTAACTTCAGGTTTACTGTATCCCTTGGACCTTCTTATTGACGATGAAACACAGAAATTGCATCCGAATTCAATACAAAAGGCACAATGCCGAATTAAGTGCAAGAGGACTGAATCTCTAACTTTCTATGATTTGAACCTCTGCTGTGAGTCCAGTTTTAGTTTCCGATGCTTCACTTAATGTTTACTGTATCCTTTGGACCTTCTTATTGACGATGAAACACAGAAATTGCATTCGAATTTAATACAAAAGGCACAATGCCGACTTACGTACAAGAGGACTGAAACTCTAACTTTCTATGGTTTGAACCTCTGCTGTGAGTCCAGTTTTAGTATCCGATGCTTAACTTCAGGTTTACTGTATTCCTTGGACCTTCTTATTGACGATGAAACACAGAAATTGCATCCGAATTTAATACAAAAGGCACAATGCCGACTTAAGTACAAGAGGACTGAAACTGAAACTTTCTATGATTTGAACCTCTTCTGTAAGTCCAGTTTAAGTTTCCGATGCTTCACTTCAGATTTACTGTATCCCTTGGACCTTCTTATTGACGATGAAACACAGAAATTGCATCCGAATTTAATACAAAAGGCACAATGCCGACTAAAGTACAAGAGGACTGATACTCTAACTTTCTATGATTTGAACCTCTGCTGTGAGTCCAGTTTTAGTTTCCGATGCTTCACTTCAGGTTTACTGTATCCCTGGGACCTTCTTATTGACGTTGAAAGACAGAAATTGCATCTGACTTTAATAAAAAAGGCACAAAGCCGACTTAAGTACAAGAGGACTGAAACTTTAACTATCTATGATTTGAACCACTGCTTTGAGACCAGTTTTAAATTCCGATGCTTAACTTCAGATTTACTGTATCCCTTGGACCTTCTTATTGACGATGAAACACAGAAATTGCATCCGAATTCAATACAAAAGGCACAATGCCGACTTAAGTACAAGAGGACTTAAACTCTAACTTTCTATGATTTGAACCTCTCCTGTGAGTCCAGTTTTAGATTCCGATGCTTCACTTCGGGTTTACTGTATCCCTTGGACCCTCGTATTGACGATGAAACACAGAAATTGCATCCGAATTTAATACAAAAGGCACAATGCCGACTTAAGTGCGAGAGGACTGAATCTCTAACTTTCTATGATTTGAACCTCTGCTGTGAGTCCAGTTTAAGTTTCCGATGCTTCACTTAAGGTTTACTGTATCCCTTGCACCTTCTTATTGACCATGAAACACAGAAATTGCATCCGAATTTAATACAAAAGGCACAATGCCGACTTACGTACAAGAGGACTGAAACTCTAACTTTCTATGATTTGAACCTCTGCCGTGAGTCCAGTTTTAGTTTCCGATGCTTAACTTCAGGTTTACTGTATCCCTTGGACCTTCTTATTGACGATGAAACACAGAAATTGCATCCGAATTCAATACAAAAGGCACAATGCCGAATTAAGTGCAAGAGAACTGAATCTCTAACTTTCCATGATTTGAACCTCTGCTGTGAGTCCAGTTTTAGTTTCCGATGCTTCACTTAATGTTTACTGTATCCCTTGGACCTTCTTATTGACGATGAAACACAGAAATTGCATTCGAATTTAATACAAAAGGCACAATGCCGACTTACGTACAAGAGGACTGAAACTCTAACTTTCTATGATTTGAACCTCTGCTGTGAGTCCAGTTTTAGTTTCCGATGCTTAACTTCAGGTTTACTGTATTCCTTGGACCTTCTTATTGACGATGAAACACAGAAATTGCATCCGAATTTAATACAAAAGGCACAATGCCGACTTAAGTGCAAGAGGACTGAATCTCTAACTTTCTATGATTTGAACCTATCCTGTGAGTCCAGTTTTAGTTTCCGATGCTTCACTTAAGGTTTGCTGTATCCCTTGGACCTTCTTATTGACGGTGAAACACAGAAATTGCATTCGAATTTAATACAAAAGGCACAATGCCGACTTACGTACAAGAGGACTGAAACTCTAACTTTCTATGATTTGAACCTCTGCTGTGAGTCCAGTTTTAGTTTCTGATGCTTCACTTCAGGTTTACTGTATCCCGTTGACCTTCTTATTGACGATGAAACATTGAAATTGCATCCGAAGTTAATACAAAAGGCACAATGCCGACTTAAGTAGAAGAGGACTGAAACTGTAACTTTCTATGATTTGAACCTCTGCTGTGAGTCCAGTTCAAGTTTCCGATGCTTCACTTCAGGTTTACTGTATCCCTTGGACCTTCTTATTGACGATGAAACACAGAAATTGCATTCGAATTTAATACAAAAGGCACAATGCAGACTTAAGTACAAGAGGACTGATACTCTAACTTTCTATGATTTGAACCTCTGCTGTGAGTCCAGTTTTAGTTTCCGATGCTTCACTTCAGGTTTACTGTATCCCTTGGACCTTCTTATTGACGATGAAACACAGAAATTGCATCCGAATATAATATAAAAGGCACAATGCCGACTTAACTACAAGAGGACTGATACTCTAACTTTCTATGATTTGAACCCCTCCTGTGAGTCCAGTTTTAGTTTCCGATGCTTCACTTCAGATTTACTGTATCCCTTGGACCTTCTTACTGACGATGAAACACAGAAATTGCATATGAATTTAATAAAAAAGGCACAATGCCGACTTAAGTACAAGAGGACTGATACTCTAACTTTCTATGATTTGAACCCCTCCTGTGAGTCCAGTTTTAGATTCCGATGCTTAACTTCTGGTTTACTGTATCCCTTGGACTTTCTTATTGACGATGAAACACAGAAATTGCATCCGAATTTAATAGAAAAGGCACAATGCCGACTTAAGTACAAGAGGACTGATACTCCAACTTTCTATGATTTGAACCTCTCCTGTGAGTCCAGTTTTAGATTCCGATGCTTCACTTCGGGTTTACTGTATCCCTTGGACCCTCTTATTGACGATGAAACACAGAAATTGCATCCGAATTCAATACAAAAGGCACAATGCCGACTTAAGTGCAAGAGGACTGAATCTCTAACTTTCTATGATTTGAACCTCTGCTGTGAGTCCAGTTTTAGTTTCCGATGGTTCACTTAAGGTTTACTGTATCCCTTGCACCTTCTTATTGACCATGAAACACAGAAATTGCATCCGAATTTAATACAAAAGGCACAATGCCGACTTACGTACAAGAGGACTGAAACTCTAACTTTCTATGATTTGAACCTCTGCCGTGAGTCCAGTTTTAGTTTCCGATGCTTAACTTCAGGTTTACTGTATCCCTTGGACCTTCTTATTGACGATGAAACACAGAAATTGCATCCGAATTCAATACAAAAGGCACAATGCCGAATTAAGTGCAAGAGGACTGAATCTCTAACTTTCTATGATTTGAACCTCTGCTGTGAGTCCAGTTTTAGTTTCCGATGCTTCACTTAATGTTTACTGTATCCTTTGGACCTTCTTATTGACGATGAAACACAGAAATTGCATTCGAATTTAATACAAAAGGCACAATGCCGACTTACGTACAAGAGGACTGAAACTCTAACTTTCTATGATTTGAACCTCTGCTGTGAGTCCAGTTTTAGTTTCCGATGCTTAACTTCAGGTTTACTGTATTCCTTGGACCTTCTTATTGACGATGAAACACAGAAATTGCATCCGAATTTAATACAAAAGGCACAATGCCGACTTAAGTACAAGAGGACTGAAACTGAAACTTTCTATGATTTGAACCTCTTCTGTAAGTCCAGTTTAAGTTTCCGATGCTTCACTTCAGATTTACTGTATCCCTTGGACCTTCTTATTGACGATGAAACACAGAAATTGCATCCGAATTTAATACAAAAGGCACAATGCCGACTAAAGTACAAGAGGACTGATACTCTAACTTTCTATGATTTGAACCTCTGCTGTGAGTCCAGTTTTAGTTTCCGATGCTTCACTTCAGGTTTACTGTATCCCTGGGACCTTCTTATTGACGTTGAAAGACAGAAATTGCATCTGACTTTAATAAAAAAGGCACAAAGCCGACTTAAGTACAAGAGGACTGAAACTTTAACTATCTATGATTTGAACCACTGCTTTGAGACCAGTTTTAAATTCCGATGCTTAACTTCTGATTTACTGTATCCCTTGGACCTTCTTATTGACGATGAAACACAGAAATTGCATCCGGATTCAATACAAAAGGCACAATGCCGACTTAAGTACAAGAGGACTGAAACTCTAACTTTCTATGATTTGAACCTCTCCTGTGAGTCCAGTTTTAGATTCCGATGCTTCACTTCGGGTTTACTGTATCCCTTGGACCCTCGTATTGACGATGAAACACAGAAATTGCATCCGAATTTAATACAAAAGGCACAATGCCGACTTAAGTGCGAGAGGACTGAATCTCTAACTTTCTATGATTTGAACCACTGCTGTGAGTCCAGTTTAAGTTTCCGATGCTTCACTTAAGGTTTACTGTATCCCTTGCACCTTCTTATTGACCATGAAACACAGAAATTGCATCCGAATTTAATACAAAAGGCACAATGCCGACTTACGTACAAGAGGACTGAAACTCTAACTTTCTATGATTTGAACCTCTGCCGTGAGTCCAGTTTTAGTTTCCGATGCTTAACTTCAGGTTTACTGTATCCCTTGGACCTTCTTATTGACGATGAAACACAGAAATTGCATCCGAATTCAATACAAAAGGCACAATGCCGAATTAAGTGCAAGAGGACTGAATCTCTAACTTTCCATGATTTGAACCTCTGCTGTGAGTCCAGTTTTAGTTTCCGATGCTTCACTTAATGTTTACTGTATCCCTTGGACCTTCTTATTGACGATGAAACACAGAAATTGCATTCGAATTTAATACAAAAGGCACAACGCCGACTTACGTACAAGATGACTGAAACTCTAACTTTCTATGATTTGAACCTCTGCTGTGAGTCCAGTTTTAGTTTCCGATGCTTAACTTCAGGTTTACTGTATTCCTTGGACCTTTTTATTGACGATGAAACACAGAAATTGCATCCGAATTTAATACAAAAGGCACAATGCCGACTTAAGTACAAGAGGACTGAAACTGAAACTTTCTATGATTTGAACCTCTTCTGTAAGTCCAGTTTGAGTTTCCGATGCTTCACTTCAGATTTACTGTATCTCTTGGACCTTCTTATTGACGATGAAACACAGAAATTGCATCCGAATTTAATACAAAAGGCACAATGCCGACTAAAGTACAAGAGGACTGATACTCTAACTTTCTATGATTTGAACCTCTGCTGTGAGTCCAGTTTTAGTTTCCGATGCTTCACTTCAGGTTTCCTGTATCCCTGGGACCTTCTTATTGACGTTGAAAGACAGAAATTGCATCTGACTTTAATAAAAAAGGCACAAAGCCGACTTAAGTACAAGAGGACTGAAACTTTAACTATCTATGATTTGAACCACTGCTTTGAGACCAGTTTTAAATTCCGATGCTTAACTTCAGATTTACTGTATCCCTTGGACCTTCTTATTGACGATGAAACACAGAAATTGCATCCCAATTTAATACAAAAGGCACAATGCCGACTTAAGTACAAGGGGAATGAAACTGCAACTTTCTATGATTTGAACCTCTGCTGTGAGTCCAGTTTAAGTTTCCGATGCTTCACTTCAGGTTTACTGTATCCCTTGGATCGTCTTATTGACGATGAAACACAGAAATTGCATCCGAATTTAATACAAACGGCACAATGCCGACTTAAGTACTAGAGGACTGAAACTCTAAGTTTCTATGATTTGAACCTCTGCTGTGAGTCTAGTTTTAGTTTCCGATGCTTCACTTCTGGTTTACTGTATTCCTTGGACATTCTTATTACGATGAAACACAGAAATTGCATCCGAATTAATTACAAAAGGCACAATGCCGACTTACGTACAAGAGGACTGAAACTCTAACTTTCTATGATTTGAACCTCTGCTGTGAGTCCAGTTTAGTTTCCGATGCTTCACTTCAGGTTTACTGTATCCCTTGGACATTCTTATTGACGATGAAACACAGAAATTGCATCCGAATTTAATATAAAAGGCACAATGCCGACTTAAGTACAAGTGGACTGATACTCTAACATTCTATGATTTGAACCCCTCCTGTGAGTCCAGTTTTAGATTCCGATGCTTAACTTCAGGTTTACTGTATTGCTTGGACCTTCTTATTGACGATGAAACACAGAAATTGCATCCGAATTTAATAAAAACGACACAATGCCGACTTAAGTACAAGAGGACTGATAGTCTAACTTTCTATGATTTGAACCCCTCCTGTGAGTCCAGTTTTAGTTTCCGATGCTTCACTTCAGGTTTACTGTATCCCTTGGACCTTCTTACTGACGATGAAACACAGAAATTGCATCCGAATTTAATACAAAAGGCACAATGCCGACTTAAGTGCAAGAGGACTGAATCTCTAACTTTCTATGATTTGAACCTCTGCTGTGAGTCCAGTTTTAGTTTCCGATGCTTCACTTAAGGTTTGCTGTATCCCTTGGACCTTCTTATTGACGATGAAACACAGAAATTGCATTCGAATTTAATACAAAAGCCACAATGCCAACTTACGTACAAGAGGACTGAAACTCTAACTTTCTATGATTTGAACCTCTGCTGTGAGTCCAGTTTTAGTTTCCGATGCTTCACTTCAGGTTTACTGTAACCCTGGGACCTTCTTATTGACGATGAAAGACAGAAATTGCATCTGACTTTAATAAAAAAGGCACAATGCCGACTTCAGTACAAGAGGACAGATACTCTAACTTTCTATGATTTGAACCCCGCCTGTGAGTCCAGTTTTAGATTCCAATGCTTAACTTCAGGTTTACCGTATCCCTTGGACCTTCTTATTGACGATGAAACACAGAAATTGCATCCGAATTTAATACAAAAGGCACAATGCCGACTTAAGTACAAGAGGACTGAAACTCTAACTTTCTATGATTTGAACCTCTGCTATAAGTCTAGTTTTAGTTTCCGATGCTTCACTTCAGGTTTACTGTATTCCTTGGACCTTCTTATTGACGATGAAACACAGAAATTGCATCCGAATTTAATACAAAAGGCACAATGCCGACTTAAGTACAAGAGGACTGAAACTGTAACTTTCTATGATTTGAACCTCTTCTGTAAGTCCAGTTTAAGTTTCCGATGCTTCACTTCAGATTTACTGTATCCCTTGGACCTTCTCATTGACGATGAAACACAGAAATTGCATCCGAATTTAATACAAAAGGCACAATGCCGACTTAAGTACAAGAGGACTGATACTCTAACTTTCTATGATTTGAACCTCTGTTGTGAGTCCAGTTTTAGTTTCCGATGCTTCACTTCAGGTTTACTGTATCACTTGGACCTTCTTATTGACGATGAAACACAGAAATTGCATCCGAATTTAATACAAAAGGCACAATGCCGACTTAAGTGCAAGAGGACTGAATCTCTAACTTTCTATGATTTGAACCTATCCTGTGAGTCCAGTTTTAGTTTCCGATGCTTCACTTAAGGTTTGCTGTATCCCTTGGACCTTCTTATTGACGGTGAAACACAGAAATTGCTTTCGAATTTAATACAAAAGGCACAATGCCGACTTACGTACAAGAGGACTGAAACTCTAACTTTCTATGATTTGAACCTCTGCTGTGAGTCCAGTTTTAGTTTCCGATGCTTCACTTCAGATTTACTGTATCCCTTGGACCTTCTTACTGACGATGAAACACAGAAATTGCATCCGAATTTAATAAAAAAGGCACAATGCCGACTTAAGTACAAGAGGACTGATACTCTAACTTTCTATGATTTGAACCCCTCCTGTGAGTCCAGTTTTAGATTCCGATGCTTAACTTCTGGTTTACTGTATCCCTTGGACTTTCTTATTGACGATGAAACACAGAAATTGCATCCGAATTTAATAGAAAAGGCACAATGCCGACTTAAGTACAAGAGGACTGATACTCCAACTTTCTATGATTTGAACCTCTCCTGTGAGTCTAGTTTTAGATTCCGATGCTTCACTTCGGGTTTACTGTATCCCTTGGACCCTCTTATTGACGATGAAACACAGAAATTGCATCCGAATTCAATACAAAAGGCACAATGCCGACTTAAGTGCAAGAGGACTGAATCTCTAACTTTCTATGATTTGAACCTCTGCTGTGAGTCCAGTTTTAGTTTCCGATGCTTCACTTAAGGTTTACTGTATCCCTTGGACCTTCTTATTAACGATGAAACACAGAAATTGCATTCGAATTTAATGAAAAAGGCACAATGCCGACTTACGTACAAGAGGACTGAAACTCTAACTTTCTATGATTTTAACCTCTGCTGTGAGTCCAATTTTAGTTTCCAATGCTTCACTTCAGGTTTACTGTAGCCCTGGACCTTCTTATTGACGATGAAAGACAGAAATTGCATCTGACTTTAATAAAAAAGGCACAATGCCGACTTAAGTACAAGAGGACAGATACTCTAACTTTCTGTGATTTGAACCCCTCCAGTGAGTCCAGTTTTAGATTCCGATGCTTAACTTCAGGTTTACTGTATCTCTTGGACCTTCGTATTGACGATGAAACACAGAAATTGCATCCGAATTTAATGAAAAAGGCACAATGCCGATTTAAGTACAAGAAGACTGATACTCTAACTTTCTATGATTTGAACCCCTCCTGTGGGTCCAGTTTTAGATTCCGATGTTTAACTTCAGGTTTACTGTATCCCTTGGACCTTCTTATTGACGATGAAACACAGAAATTGCATCCGAATTTAATACAAAAGGCACAATGCCGACTTAAGTACAAGAGGACTGATACTCTAACTTTCGATGATTTGAACCTCTCCTGTGAGTCCAGTTTTAGATTCCGATGCTTCACTTCAGGTTTACTGTATCCCTTGGACCCTCTTATTGACGATGAAACACAGAAATTGCATTCGAATTTAATACAAAAGGCACAATGCCGACTTATGTACAAGAGGACTGAATCTCTAACTTTCTATGATTTGAACCTCTGCTGTGAGTCCAGTTTTAGTTTCCGATGCTTCACTTCAGGTATACTGTATCCCTTGGACCTTCTTATTGACGATGAAACATAGAAATTGCATCCGAAGTTAATACAAAAGGCACAATGCCGACTTAAGTACAAGAGGACTGATACTCTAACTTTCTATGATTTGAACCCCTCCTGTGAGTCCAGTTTTAGATTCCGATGCTTAACTTCTGGTTTACTGTATCCCTAGGACCTTCTTATTGACGATGAAACACATAAATTGCATCCGAATTTAATACAAAAGGCACAATGCTGACTTGAGTACAAGAGGACTGACACTCTCCCTTTCTATGATTTGAACCTCTACTGTGAGTCCAAATTTAGATTCCGATGCTTCACTTCAGGTTTACTATATCCCTAGGATCTTCTTATTGACGATGAAACACAGAAATTGCATTCGAATTTAATAAAAAAGGCACAATGCCGACTTACGTACAAGAGGACTGAAACTCTAACTTTCTATGATTTGAACCTCTGCTGTGAGTCCAGTTTTAGTTTCCGATGCTTAACTTCAGGTTTACTGTATCCCTTGGACCTTCTTATTGACGATGAAACACAGGAATTGCATCCGAATTTAATACAAAAGGCACAATGCCGACTTAAGTACAAGAGGACTGATACTCTAACTTTCGATGATTTGAACCTCTCCTGTGAGTCCAGTTTTAGATTCCGATGCTTCACTTCAGGTTTACTGTATCCCTTGGACCCTCTTATTGACGATGAAACACAGAAATTGCATCCGAATTTAATAGAAAAGGCACAATGCCGACTTAAGTACAAGAGGACTGAATCTCTAACTTTCTATGATTTGAACCTCTGCTGTGAGTCCAGTTTTAGTTTCCGATGCTTCACTTCAGGTATACTGTATCCCTTGGACCTTCTTATTGACGATGAAACATAGAAATTGCATCCGAAGTTAATACAAAAGGCACAATGCCGACTTAAGTACAAGAGGACTGATACTCTAACCTTCTATGATTTGAACCCCTCGTGTGAGTCCAGTTTTAGATTCCGATGCTTAACTTCTGGTTTACTGTATCCCTAGGACCTTCTTATTGACGATGAAACACAGAAATTGCATCCGAATTTAATACAAAAGGCACAATGCCGACTTAAGTACAAGAGTACTGAAACTCTAACTTTTTTATGATGTGAACCTCTGCTGTGAGTCCAGTTTTAGTTTCCGATACTTCACTTCTGGTTTACTGTATTCCTTGGACCTTCTTATTGAAGATGAAACACAGAAATTGTATCCGAATTTAATACAAAAGGCACAATGCCGACTTAAGTAAAAGAGGACTGATACTCTGACTTTCTATGATTTGAACCTCTCCTGTGAGTCCAGTTTTAGATTCCGATGCTTCACTTCAGGTTTACTGTATCCCTTGGACCCTCTTATTGACGATGAAACACAGAAATTGCATCCGAATTTAATACAAAAGGCACAATGCCGACTTAAGTACATAAGGACTGAAACTCTAACTTTCTATGATTTGAAGTACTGCTGTAAGTCCAGTTTTAGTTTCCGATGCTTCACTTCAGGTTTACTGTATCCCTTAGACCTTCTTATTGACGATGAAACACAGAAATTGCATCCGAATTCAATACAAAAGGCACAATGCCGACTTAAGTACAAGAGGACTGAAACTCTAACTTTCTATGATTTGAACCTCTCCTGTGAGTCCAGTTTTAGATTCCGATGCTTCACTTCGGGTTTACTGTATCCCTTGGACCCTCGTATTGACGATGAAACACAGAAATTGCATCCGAATTTAATACAAAAGGTACAATGCCGACTTAAGTGCGAGAGGACTGAATCTCTAACTTTCTATGATTTGAACCTCTGCTGTGAGTCCAGTTTTAGTTTCCGATGCTTCACTTAAGGTTTACTGTATCCCTTGCACCTTCTTATTGGCGATGAAACACAGAAATTGCATCCGAATATAATACAAAAGGCACAATGCCGACTTACGTACAAGAGGACTGAAACTCTAACTTTCTATGATTTGAACCTCTGCCGTGAGTCCAGTTTTAGTTTCCGATGCTTAACTTCAGGTTTACTGTATCCCTTAGTCCTTCTTATTGACGTTGAAACACAGAAATTGCATCGGAATTTAATACAAAAGGCACAATGCCGACTTGAGTACAAGAGGACTGAAACTCTAACTTTCTGTGATTTGAACCTCCGCTGTGAGTCCAGTTTTAGTTTCCGATGCTTCACATCAGGTTTACTGTATTCCTTGGTACTTCTTATTGACGATGTAACACAGAAATTGCATCCGAATTTAATACAAAAGGCACAATGCCGACTTAAGTACAAGTGGACTGAAACTCTAACATTCTATGATTTGAACCTCTGCTGTGACTCCAGTTTTAGTTTCCGATGCTTCACTTCAGGTTTACTGTATCCCTTGGACCTTCTTACTGACGAAGAAACACAGAAATTGCATCCGAATTTAATACAAAAGGCACAATGCCGACTTAAGTGCAAGAGGAGTGAAACTCTAACTTTCTATGATTTAAACCTCTGCTGTGGGTCCAGTTTTAGTTTCCGATGCTTCACTTCATGTTTACTGTATCCCTTGGACCTTCCTATTGACGATGAAACACAGAAATTGCATTTGAATTTAATAAAAAAGGCACAATGCCAACTTAAGTACAAGAGGACTGATACTCTAACTTTCTATGATTTGAACCCCTTTTGTGAGTCCAGTTTTAGTTTCCGATGCTTCACTTCAGGTTTACTGTATCCCTTGGACCTTCTTATTGACGATGAAACACAGAAATTGCATCCGAATTTAATAAAAAAGGCACAATGCCGACTTACGTACAAGAGGACTGAAACTCTAACTTTCTATGATTTGAACCTCTGCCGTGAGTCCAGTTTTAGTTTCCGATGCTTAACTTCAGGTTTACTGTATCCCTTAGTCCTTCTTATTGACGTTGAAACACAGAAATTGCATCGGAATTTAATACAAAAGGCACAATGCCGACTTGAGTACAAGAGGACTGAAACTCTAACTTTCTATGATTTGAACCTCCGCTGTGAGTCCAGTTTTAGTTTCCGATGCTTCACATCAGGTTTACTGTATTCCTTGGTACTTCTTATTGACGATGTAACACAGAAATTGCATCCGAATTTAATACAAAAGGCACAATGCCGACTTAAGTACAAGTGGACTGAAACTCTAACATTCTATGATTTGAACCTCTGCTGTGACTCCAGTTTTAGTTTCCGATGCTTCACTTCAGGTTTACTGTATCCCTTGGACCTTCTTATTGACGAAGAAACACAGAAATTGCATCCGAATTTAATACAAAAGGCACAATGCCGACTTAAGTACAAGAGGAGTGAAACTCTAACTTTCTATGATTTAAACCTCTGCTGTGGGTCCAGTTTTAGTTTCCGATGCTTCACTTCATGTTTACTGTATCCCTTGGACCTTCCTATTGACGATGAAACACAGAAATTGCATTTGAATTTAATAAAAAAGGCACAATGCCAACTTAAGTACAAGAGGACTGATACTCTAACTTTCTATGATTTGAACCCCTTTTGTGAGTCCAGTTTTAGTTTCCGATGCTTCACTTCAGGTTTACTGTATCCCTTGGACCTTCTTATTGACGATGAAACACAGAAATTGCATCCGAATTTAATAAAAAAGGCACAATGCCGACTTAAGTACAAGAGGACTGATACTCTAACTTTCTATGATATGAACCTGTCCTGTGAGTCCACTTTTAGATTCCGATGCATAACCGCTGGTTTACTGTATCCCTTGGACCTTCTTACTGACGATGAAACACAGAAATTGCATCCGAATTTAATACAAAAGGCACAATGCCGACTTGAGTAAAAGAGGACTGATACTCTAACTTTCTATGATTTGAACCTCTCCTGTGAGTCCAGTTTTTGATTCCGATGCTTCACTTCGGGTTTACTGTATCCCTTGGACCCTCTTATTGACGATGAAACACAGAAATTTCATCCGAATTTAATACAAAAGGCACAATGCCGACCTAAGTACATGAGGACTGAAAGTCTAACTTTCTATGATTTTAACCTCTGCTGTGAGAACAGTTTTAGTTTCCGATGCTTCACTTCAGGTTTACTGTCTCCCTTGGAACTTCTTATTGACGATGAAACACAGAATGTGCATCCGAATTTAATACAAAAGGCACAATGCCGACTTACGTACAAGAGGACTGAAACTCTAACTTTCTATGATTTGAACCTCTGCTGTGAGTCCAGTTTTAGTTTCCGGTGCTTAACTTCAGGTTTACTGTATCCCTTGGACCTTCTTATTGACGATGAAACACAGAAATTGCATCCGAATTTAATACAAAAGACACAATGCCGACTTAAGTACAAGAGGACTGATACTCTAACTTTCGATGATTTGAACCTCTCCTGTGAGTCGAGTTTTAGATTCCGATGCTTCACTTCAGGTTTACTGTATCCCTTGGACCATCTTATTGACGATGAAACACAGAAATTGCATTTGAATTTAATACAAAAGGCACAATGCCGACTTAAGTACAAGAGGACTGTATCTCTAACTTTCTATGATTTGAACCTCTGCTGTGAGTCCAGTTTTAGTTTCCGATGCTTCACTTCAGGTATACTGTATCCCTTGGACCTTCTTATTGACGATGAAACATAGAAATTGCATCCGAAGTTAATACAAAAGGCACAATGCCGACTTAAGTACAAGAGGACTGATACTCTAACTTTCTATGATTTGAACCCCTCGTGTGAGTCCATTTTTAGATTCCGATGCTTAACTTCTGGTTTACTGTATCCCTAGGACCTTCTTATTGACGATGAAACACAGAAATTGCATCCGAATTTAATACAAAAGGCACAATGCCGACTTAAGTACAAGAGTACTGAAACTCTAACTTTTTTATGATTTGAACCTCTGCTGTGAGTCCAGTTTTAGTTTCCGATACTTCACTTCAGGTTTACTGTATTCCTTGGACCTTCTTATTGAAGATGAAACACAGAAATTGTATCCGAATCTAATACAAAAGGCACAATGCCGACTTAAGTAAAAGAGGACTGATACTCTGAAATTCTATGAATGGAACCTCTCCTGTGAGTCCAGTTTTAGATTCCGATGCTTCACTTCGGGTTTACTGTATCCCTTGGACCCTCTTATTGACGATGAAACACAGAAATTGCATCCGAATTTAATACAAAAGGCACAATGCCGACTTAAGTACATGAGGACTGAAACTCTAACTTTCTATGATTTAAACCTCTGCTGTGGGTCCAGTTTTAGTTTCCGATGCTTCACTTCATGTTAACTGTTTCCCTTGGACCTTCCTATTGACGATGAAACACAGAAATTGCATTTGAATTTAATAAAAAAGGCACAATGCCAACTTAAGTACAAGAGGACTGATACTCTAACTTTCTATGATTTGAACCTCCGCTGTGAGTCCAGTTTTAGTTTCCGATGCTTCACATCAGGTTTACTGTATTCCTTGGAACTTCTTATTGACGATGTAACACAGAAATTGCATCCGAATTTAATACAAAAGGCACAATGCCGACTTAAGTAGAAGTGGACTGAAACTCTAACATTCTATGATTTGAACCTCTGCTGTGAGTCCAGTTTTAGTTTCCGATGCTTCACTTCAGGTTTACTGTATCCCTTGGACCTTCTTATTGACGAAGAAACACAGAAATTGCATCCGAATTTAATACAAAAGGCACAATGCCGACTTAAGTACAAGAGGACTGAAACTCTAACTTTCTATGATTTAAACCTCTGCTGTGGGTCCAGTTTTAGTTTCCGATGCTTCACTTCATGTTTACTGTATCCCTTGGACCTTCCTATTGACGATGAAACACAGAAATTGCATTTGAATTTAATAAAAAAGCACAATGCCAACTTAAGTACAAGAGGACTGATACTCTAACTTTCTATGATTTGAACCCCTTTTGTGAGTCCAGTTTTAGTTTCCGATGCTTCACTTCAGGTTTACTGTATCCCTTGGACCTTCTTATTGACGATGAAACACAGAAATTGCATCCGAATTTAATAAAAAAGGCACAATGCCGACTTAAGTACAAGAGGACTGATACTCTAACTTTCTATGATATGAACCCCTCCTGTGAGTCCAGTTTTAGATTCCGATGCATAATCTCTGGTTTACTGTATAGCTTGGACCTTCTTACTGACGATGAAACACAGATATTGCATCCGAATTTAATACAAAAGGCACAATGCCGACTTGAGTAAAAGAGGACTGATACTCTAACTTTCTATGATTTGAACCTCTCTTGTGAGTCCAGTTTTAGATTCCGATGCTTCACTTCGGGTTTACTGTATCCCTTGGACCCTCTTATTGACGATGAAACACAGAAATTGCATCCGAATTTAATACAAGAGGCACAATGCCGACTTAAGTACATAAGGACTGAAACTCTAACTTTCTATGATTTGAAGTACTGCTGTGAGTCCAGTTTTAGTTTCCGATGCTTCACTTCAGGTTCACTGTATCCCTTGGACCTTCTTATTGACGATGAAACACAGAATGTGCATCCGAATTTAATACAAAAGGCACAATGCCGACTTACGTACAAGAGGACTGAAACTCTAACTTTCTATGATTTGAACCTCTGCTGTGAGTCCAGTTTTAGTTTCCGATGCTTAACTTCAGGTTTACTGCATCCCTTGGACCTTGTTATTGACGATGAAACACAGGAATTGCATCCGAATTTAATACAAAAGGCACAATGCCGACTTAAGTACAAGAGGACTGATACTCTAACTTTCGATGATTTGAACCTCTCCTGTGAGTCCAGTTTTAGATTCCGATGCTTCACTTCAGGTTTACTGTATCCCTTGGACCCTCTTATTGACGATGAAACACAGAAATTGCATCCGAATTTAATACAAAAGGCACAATGCCGACTTAAGTACAAGAGGACTGAATCTCTAACTTTCTATGATTTGAACCTCTGCTGTGAGTACAGTTTTAGTTTCCGATGCTTCACTTCAGGTATACTGTATCCCCTGGACCTTCTTATTCACGATAAAACATAGAAATTGCATCCGAAGTTAATACAAAAGGCACAATGCCGACTTAAGTACAAGAGGACTGATACTCTAACTTTCTATGATTTGAACCCCTCGTGTGAGTCCAGTTTTAGATTCCGATGCTTAACTTCTGGTTTACTGTATCCCTAGGACCTTCTTATTGACGATGAAACACAGAAATTGCATCCGAATTTAATACAAAAGGCACAATGCCGACTTAAGTACAAGAGTACTGAAACTCTAACTTTTTTATGATGTGAACCTCTGCTGTGAGTCCAGTTTTAGTTTCCGATACTTCACTTCTGGTTTACTGTATTCCTTGGACCTTCTTATTGAAGATGAAACACAGAAATTGTATCCGAATTTAATACAAAAGGCACAATGCCGACTTAAGTAAAAGAGGACTGATACTCTGACTTTCTATGATTTGAACCTCTCCTGTGAGTCCAGTTTTAGATTCCGATGCTTCACTTCGGGTTTACTGTATCCCTTGGACCCTCTTATTGACGAGGAAACACAGAAATTGCATCCGAATTTAATACAAAAGGCACAATGCCGACTTAAGTACATAAGGACTGAAACTCTAACTTTCTATGATTTGAAGTACTGCTGTAAGTCCAGTTTTAGTTTCCGATGCTTAACTTCAGGTTTACTGTATCCCTTAGACCTTCTTATTGACGATGAAACACAGAAATTGCATCCGAATTCAATACAAAAGGCACAATGCCGACTTAAGTACAAGAGGACTGAAACTCTAACTTTCTATGATTTGAACCTCTCCTGTGAGTCCAGTTTTAGATTCCGATGCTTCACTTCGGGTTTACTGTATCCCTTGGACCCTCGTATTGACGATGAAACACAGAAATTGCATCCGAATTTAATACAAAAGGCACAATGCCGACTTAAGTGCGAGAGGACTGAATCTCTAACTTTCTATGATTTGAACCTCTGCTGTGAGTCCAGTTTTAGTTTCCGATGCTTCACTTAAGGTTTACTGTATCCCTTGCACCTTCCTATTGGCGATGAAACACAGAAATTGTATCCGAATTTAATACAAAAGGCACAATGCCGACTTACGTACAAGAGGACTGAAACTCTAACTTTCTTTGATTTGAACCTCTGCCGTGAGTCCAGTTTTAGTTTCCGATGCTTAACTTCAGGTTTACTGTATCCCTTGGTCCTTCTTATTGACGTTGTAACACAGAAATTGCATCGGAATTTAATACAAAAGGCACAATGCCGACTTGAGTACAAGAGGACTGAAACTCTAACTTTCTATGATTTGAACCTCCGCTGTGACTCCAGTTTTAGTTTCCGATGCTTCACATCAGGTT
Organism: Schistocerca americana; assembly: GCF_021461395.2. NCBI lineage: Eukaryota > Metazoa > Arthropoda > Insecta > Orthoptera > Acrididae > Schistocerca > Schistocerca americana. The sequence goes on from NW_025726014.1 coordinate 53,988, forward strand.
TACTGTATTCCTTGGAACTTCTTATTGACGATGTAACACAGAAATTGCATCCGAATTTAATACAAAAGGCACAATGCCGACTTAAGTACAAGTGGACTGAAACTCTAACATTCTATGATTTGAACCTCTGCTGTGACTCCAGTTTTAGTTTCCGATGCTTCACTTCAGGTTTACTGTATCCCTTGGACCTTCTTATTGACGAAGAAACACAGAAATTGCATCCGAATTTAATACAAAAGGCACAATGCCGACTTAAGTACAAGAGGAGTGAAACTCTAACTTTCTATGATTTAAACCTCTGCTGTGGGTCCAGTTTTAGTTTCCGATGCTTCACTTCATGTTTACTGTATCCCTTGGACCTTCCTATTGACGATGAAACACAGAAATTGCATTTGAATTTAATAAAAAAGGCACAATGCCAACTTAAGTACAAGAGGACTGATACTCTAACTTTCTATGATTTGAACCCCTTTTGTGAGTCCAGTTTTAGTTTCCGATGCTTCACTTCAGGTTTACTGTATCCCTTGGACCTTCTTATTGACGATGAAACACAGAAATTGCATCCGAATTTAATAAAAAAGGCACAATGCCGACTTATGTACAAGAGGACTGATACTCTAACTTTCTATGATATGAACCTGTCCTGTGAGTCCAGTTTTAGATTCCGATGCATAACCGCTGGTTTACTGTATCCCTTGGACCTTCTTGCTGACGATGAAACACAGAAATTGCATCCGAATTTAATACAAAAGGCACAATGCCGACTTGAGTAAAAGAGGACTGATACTCTAACTTTCTATGATTTGAACCTCTCCTGTGAGTCCAGTTTTAGATTCCGATGCTTCACTTCGGGTTTACTGTATCCCTTGGACCCTCTTATTGACGATGAAACACAGAAATTTCATCCGAATTTAATACAAAAAGCACAATACCGACTTAAGTACATAAGGACTGAAAGTCTAACTTTCTATGATTTTAACCTCTGCTGTGAGACCAGTTTTAGTTTCCGATGCTTCACTTCAGGTTTACTGTCTCCCTTGGACCTTCTTATTGACGATGAAACACAGAATGTGCATCCGAATTTAATACAAAAGGCACAATGCCGACTTACGTACAAGAGGACTGAAACTCTAACTTTCTATGATTTGAACCTCTGCTATGAGTCCAGTTTTAGTTTCCGATGCTTAACTTCAGGTTTACTGTATCCCTTGGACCTTCTTATTGACGATGAAACACAGAAATTGCATCCGAATTTAATACAAAAGGCACAATGCCGACTTAAGTACAAGAGGACTGATACTCTAACTTTCGATGATTTGAACCTCTCCTGTGAGTCCAGTTTTAGATTCCGATGCTTCACTTCAGGTTTACTGTATCCCTTGGACCCTCTTATTGACGATGAAACACAGAAATTGCATCCGAATTTAATACAAAAGGCACAATGCCGACTTAAGTACAAGAGGACTGTATCTCTAACTTTCTATGATTTGAACCTCTGCTGTGAGTCCAGTTTTAGTTTCCGATGCTTCACTTCAGGTATACTGTATCCCTTCGACCTTCTTATTGACGATGAAACATAGAAATTGCATCCGAAGTTAATACAAAAGGCACAATGCCGACTTAAGTACAAGAGGACTGATACTCTAACTTTCTATGATTTGAACCCCTCCTGTGAGTCCAGTTTTAGATTCCGATGCTTAACTTCTGGTTTACTGTATCCCTAGGACCTTCTTATTGACGATGAAACACAGAAATTGCATCCGAATTTAATACAAAAGGCACAATGCCGACTTAAGTACAAGAGTACTGAAACTTCTAACTTTCTATGATTTGAACCTCTCCTGTGAGTCCAGTTTTAGATTCCGATGCTTCACTTCGGGTTTACTCTATCCCTTGGACCTTCTTATTGAAGATGAAGCACAGAAATTGTATCCGAATCTAATACAAAAGGCACAATGCCGACTTAAGTAAAAGAGGACTGATACTCTGACATTCTATGATTTGAACCTCTCCTGTGAGTCCAGTTTTAGATTCCGATGCTTCACTTCGGGTTTACTGTATCCCTTGGACCCTCTTATTGACGATGAAACACAGAAATTGCATCCGAATTTAATACAAAAGGCACAATGCCGACTTAAGTACATGAGGACTGAAACTCTATCTTTCTATGATTTAAACCTCTGCTGTGGGTCCAGTTTTAGTTTCCGATGCTTCACTTCATGTTAACTGTATCCCTTGCACCTTCCTATTGACGATGAAACACAGAAATTGCATTTGAATTTAATAAAAAAGGCACAATGCCAACTTAAGTACAAGAGGACTGATACTCTAACTTTCTATGATTTTAACCCCTTTTGTGAGTCCAGTTTTAGTTTCCGATGCCTCACTTCAGGTTTACTGTATCCCTTGGACCTTCTTATTGACGATGAAACACAGAAATTGCATCCGAATTTAATAAAAAAGGCACAATGCCGACTTAAGTACAAGAGGACTGATTCTCTAACTTTCTATGATATGAACCCCTCCTGTGAGTCCAGTTTCAGATTCCGATGCATAACCTCTGGTTTACTGTATCCCTTGGACCTTCTTACTGACGATGAAACACAGAAATTGCATCCGAATTTAATACAAAAGGCACAATGCCGACTTGAGTAAAAGAGGACTGATACTCTAACTTTCTATGATTTGAACCTCTCCTGTGAGTCCAGTTTTAGATTCCGATGCTTCACTTCGGGTTTACTGTATCTCTTGGACCCTCTTATTGACGATGAAACACAGAAATTTCATCCGAATTTAATACAAAAGGCACAATGCCGACTTAAGTACTTGAGGACTGAAAGTCTAACTTTCTATGATTTTAACCTCTGCTGTGAGACCAGTTTTAGTTTCCGATGCTTCACTTCAGGTTTACTGTGTCCCTTGCACCTTCTTATTGACGATGAAACACAGAAATTGCATCCGAATTTAAAACAAAAGGCACAATGCCGACTTAAGTACAAGAGGACTGATAATCTAACTTTCGATGATTTGAACCTCTCCTGTGAGTCCAGTTTTAGATTCCGATGCTTCACTTCGGGTTTACTGTATCCCTTGGACCCTCTTATTGACGATGAAACACAGAAATTGCATCCGAATTTAATACAAAAGGCACAATGCCGACTTAAGTACATGAGGACTGAAACTCTAACTTTCTATGATTTAAACCTCTGCTGTGGGTCCAGTTTTAGTTTCCGATGCTTCACTTCATGTTTACAGTATCCCTTGGACCTTCCTATTGACGATGAAACACAGAAATTGCATTTGAATTTAATAAAAAAGGCACAATGCCAACTTAAGTACAAGAGGACTGATACTCTAACTTTCTATGATTTGAACCCCTTTTGTGAGTCCAGTTTTAGTTTCCGATGCTTCACTTCAGGTATACTGTATCCCTTGGACCTTCTTATTGACGATGAAACATAGAAATTGCATCCGAAGTTAATACAAAAGGCACAATGCCGACTTAAGTACAAGAGGACTGATACTCTAACTTTCTATGATTTGAACCCTTTTTGTGAGTCCAGTTTTAGTTTCCGATGCTTCACTTCAGGTTTACTGTATCCCTTGGACCTTCCTATTGACGATGAAACACAGAAATTGCATCCGAATTTAATAAAAAAGGCACAAGGCCGACTTAAGTACAAGAGGACTGATACTCTAACTTTCTATGATATGAACCCCTCCTGTGAGTAAAGTTTTAGATTCCGATGCATAACCTCTGGTTTACTGTATCCCTTGGACCTTCTTACTGACGATGAAACACAGAAATTGCATCCGAATTTAATACAAAAGGCACAATGCCGACTTGAGTAAAAGAGGACTGATACTCTAACTTTCTATGATTTGAACCTCTCCTGTGAGTCCAGTTTTAGATTCCGATGCTTCACTTCGGGTTTACTCTATCCCTTGGACCCTCTTATTGACGATGAAACACAGAAATTTCATCCGAATTTAATACAAAAGGCACAATGCCGACTTAAGTACAAGAGGACTGAAACTCTAACTTTCTATGATTTGAACCTCTGCTGTGAGTCCAGTTTTAGTTTCCGATGCTTCACTTCAGGTATACTGTATCCCTTGGACCTTGTTATTGACGATGAAACATAGAAATTGCATCCGAAGTCAATACAAAAGGCACAATGCCGACTTAAGTACAAGAGGACTGATAGTCTAACTTTCTATGATTTGAACCCCTCCTGTGAGTCCAGTTTTAGATTCCGATGCTTAACTTCTGGTTTACTGTATCCCTTCGACCTTCTTATTGACGATGAAACACAGAAATTGCATCCGAATTTAATAGAAAAGGCACAATGCCGACTTAAGTACAAGAGTACTGAAACTCTAACTTTCTATGATTTGAACCTCTGCTGTGAGTCCAGTTTTAGTTTCCGATGCTTCACTACAAGTTTACTGTATTCCCTGGACCTTTTTATTGATGATGAAACACAGAAATTGCATCCGAATTCGATACAAAAGGCACAATGCCGACTTAAGTACAAGAGGACTGAAACTCTAACTTTCTATGATTTGAACCTCTCCTGTGAGTCCAGTTTTAGATTCCGATGCTTCACTTCGGGTTTACTGTATCGCTTGGACCCTCGTATTGACGATGAAACACAGAAATGGCATCCGAATTTAATACAAAAGGCACAATGCCGACTTAAGTGCAAGAGGACTGAATCTCTAACTTTCTATGATTTGAACCTGTGCTGTGAGTCCAATTTTAGTTTCCGATGATTAACTTCAGGTTTACTGTATCCCTTGGACCTTCTTATTGACGATGAAACACAGAAATTGCATCCGAATTTAATACAAAAGGCACAATGACGACTTGTGTACAAGAGGACTGAAACTCTAACTTTCTATGATTTGAACCTCTGCTGTGAGTCGAGTTTTTCTTTCCGATGCTTCACTTCAGGTTTACTGTATTCCTTGGACCTTCTTATTGACGATGAAACACAGAAATTGCATCCGAATTTAATACAAAAGGCACAATGCCGACTTAAGTACAAGAGGACTGAAACTGTAACTTTCCATGATTTGAACCTCTGCTGTGAGTCCCGTTTTAGTTTCCGATGCTTCACTTCAGGTATACTGTATCCCTTGGACCTTCTTATTGACGATGAAACATAGAAATTGCATCCGAATTTAATACAAAAGGCACAATGCCGACTTAAGTACAAGAGTACTGAAACTCTAACTTTCTATGATTTGAACCTCTGCTGTGAGTCCAGTTTTAGTTTCCGATGCTTCACTACAGGTTTACTGTATTCCTTGGACCTTTTTATTGAAGATGAAACACAGAAATTGCATCCGAATTTAATACAAAAGGCACAATGCCGACTTAAGTGCAAGAGGACTGAATCTCTGACTTTCTATGATTTGAACCTCTGCTGTGAGTCCAGTTTTAGTTTCCGATGCTTCACTTAAGGTTTGCTGTATCCCTTGGACCTTCTTATTGACGATGAAACACAGAAATTGCATTCGAATTTAATACAAAAGGCACAATGCCAACTTACGTACAAGAGGACTGAAACTCTAACTTTCTATGATTTGAACCTCTGCTGTGAGTCCAGTTTTAGTTTCCGATGCTTCACTTCAGGTTTACTGTAACCCTGGGACCTTCTTATTGACGATGAAAGACAGAAATTGCATCTGACTTTAATAAAAAAGGCACAATGCCGACTTAAGTACAAGAGGACAGATACTCTAACTTTCTATAATTTGAACCCCTCCTGTGAGTCCAGTTTTAGATTCCGATGCTTAACTTCAGGTTTACCGTATCCCTTGGACCTTCTTATTGACGATGAAACACAGAAATTGCATCCGAATTTAATACAAAAGACACAATGCCGACTTAAGTGCAAGAGGACTGAATCTCTAACTTTCCATGATTTGAACCTCTGCTGTGAGTCCAGTTTTAGTTTCCGATGCTTCACTTAAGGTTTGCTGTATCCCTTGGACCTTCTTATTGCGATGAAACACAGAAATTGCATTCGAATTTAATACAAAAGGCACAATGCCAACTTACGTACAAGAGGACTGAAACTCTAACTTTCTATGATTTGAACCTCTGCTGTGAGTCCAGTTTTAGTTTCCGATGCTTCACTTCAGGTTTACTGTATCCCTGGGACCTTCTTATTGACGTTGAAAGACAGAAATTGCATCTGACTTTAATAAAAAAGGCACAATGCCGACTTAAGTACAAGAGGACTGAAACTCTAATTTTCTATGATTTGAACCACTGCTGTGAGACCAGTTTTAGATTCCGATGCTTAACTTCAGATTTACTGTATCCCTTGGACCTTCTTATTGACGATGAAACAAAGAAATTGCATCCGAATTTAATACAAAAGGCACAATGCCGACTTAAGTACAAGAGGACTGAAACTCTAACTTTCTATGATTCGAACCTCTGCTGTGAGTCTAGTTTTAGTTTCCGATGCTTCACGTCGGGTTTACTGTAACCCTGGGACCTTCTTATTGACGATGAAACACAGAAATTGCATCCGAATTTAATACAAAAGGCACAATGCCGACTTAAGTACAAGAGGACTGAAACTGCAACTTTCTATGATTTGAACCTCTGCTGTGAGTCCAGTTTAAGTTTCCGATGCTTCACTTCAGGTTTACTGTATCCCTTGGATCGTCTTATTGACGATGAAACACAGACATTGCATCCGAATTGAATACAAAAGGCACAATGCCGACTTAAGTACAAGTGGACTGAAACTTTAACTTTCTATGATTTGAACCTCTGCTGTGAGTCTAGTTTTAGTTTCCGATGCTTCACTTCAGGTTTACTGTATTCCTTGGACCTTCTTATTGACGATGAAACAGAGAAATTGCATCCGAATTTAATACAAAAGGCACAATGCCGACTTAAGTACAAGAGGACTGAAACTGTAACTATCTATGATTTGAACCTCTTCTGTAAGTCCAGTTTAAGTGTCCGATGCTTCACTTCAGATTTACTGTATCCCTTGGACCTTCTCATTGACGATGAAACACAGAAATTGCATCCGAATTTAATACAAAAGGCACAATGCCGACTTAAGTACAAGAGGACTGATACTCTAACTTTCTATTATTTGAACCTCTGTTGTGAGTCCAGTTTTAGTTTCCGATGCTTCACTTCAGGTTTACTGTATCCCTTGGATCGTCTTATTGACGATGAAACACAGAAATTGCATCCGAATTTAATACAAAAGGCACAATGCCGACTTAAGTACAAGAGGACTGAAACTCTAACTTTCTATGATTTGAACCTCTGCTGTGAGTCTAGTTTTAGTTTTCGATGCTTCACTACAGGTTTACTGTATTTCTTGGACCTTCTTATTGACGATGAAACACAGAAATTGCATCCGAATTTAATACAAAAGGCACAATGCCGACTTAAGTACAAGAGGACTGATAGTCTAACTTTCTATGATTTGAACCCCTCCTGTGAGTCCAGTTTTAGATTCCGATGCTTAACTTCTGGTTTACTGTATCCCTTCGACCTTCTTATTGACGATGAAACACAGAATCTGCATCCGAATTTAATAGAAAAGGCACAATGCCGACTTAAGTACAAGAGTACTGAAACTCTAACTTTCTATGATTTGAACCTCTGCTGTGAGTCCAGTTTTAGTTTCCGATGCTTCACTACAGGTTTACTGTATTCCTTGGACCTTTTTATTGACGATGAAACACAGGAATTGCATCCGAATTCAATACAAAAGGCACAATGCCGACTTAAGTACAAGAGGACTGAAACTCTAACTTTCTATGATTTGAACCTCTCCTGTGAGTCCAGTTTTAGATTCCGATGCTTCACTTCGGGTTTACTGTATCGCTTGGACCCTCGTATTGACGATGAAACACAGAAATGGCATCCGAATTTAATACAAAAGGCGCAATGCCGACTTAAGTGCAAGAGGACTGAATCTCTAACTTTCTATGATTTGAACCTGTGCTGTGAGTCCAATTTTAGTTTCCGATGATTAACTTCAGGTTTACTGTATCCCTTGGACCTTCTTATTGACGATGAAACACACAAATTGCATCCGAATTTAATACAAAAGGCACAATGACGACTTGAGTACAAGAGGACTGAAACTCTAACTTTCTATGATTTGAACCTCTGCTGTGAGTCGAGTTTTTCTTTCCGATGCTTCACTTCAGGTTTACTGTATTCCTTGGACCTTCTTATTGACGATGAAACACAGAAATTGCATCCGAATTTAATACAAAAGGCACAATGCCGACTTAAGTACAAGAGGACTGAAACTGTAACTTTCTATGATTTGAACCTCTGCTGTGAGTCCAGTTTTAGTTTCCGATGCTTCACTTCAGGTATACTGTATCCCTTGGACCTTCTTATTGACGATGGAACATAGAAATTGCATCCGAATTTAATACAAAAGGCACAATGCCGACTTAAGTACAAGAGTACTGAAACTCTAACTTTCTATGATTTGAACCTCTGCTGTGAGTCCAGTTTTAGTTTCCGATGCTTCACTACAGGTTTACTGTATTCCTTGGACCTTTTTATTGAAGATGAAACACAGAAATTGCATCCGAATTTAATACAAAAGGCACAATGCCGACTTAAGTGCAAGAGGACTGAATCTCTAACTTTCTATGATTTGAACCTCTGCTGTGAGTCCAGTTTTAGTTTCCGATGCTTCACTTAAGGTTTGCTGTATCCCTTGGACCTTCTTATTGACGATGAAACACAGAAATTGCATTCGAATTTAATACAAAAGGCACAATGCCAACTTACGTACAAGAGGACTGAAACTCTACCTTTCTATGATTTGAACCTGTGCTGTGAGACCAGTTTTAGTTTCCGATGCTTCACTTCAGGTTTACTGTAACCCTGGGACCTTATTATTGGCGATGAAAGACAGAAATTGCATCTGACTTTAATAAAAAAGGCACAATGCCGACTTAAGTACAAGAGGACAGATACTCTAACTTTCTATAATTTGAACCCCTCCTGTGAGTCCAGTTTTAGATTCCGATGCTTAACTTCAGGTTTACCGTATCCCTTGGACCTTCTTATTGACGATGAAACACAGAAATTGCATCCGAATTTAATACAAAAGACACAATGCCGACTTAAGTGCAAGAGGACTGAATCTCTAACTTTCCATGATTTGAACCTCTGCTGTGAGTCCAGTTTTAGTTTCCGATGCTTCACTTAAGATTTGCTGTATCCCTTGGACCTTCTTATTGACGATGAAACACAGAAATTGCATTCGAATTTAATACAAAAGGCACAATGCCAACTTACGTACAAGAGGACTGAAACTCTAACTTTCTATGATTTGAACCTCTGCTGTGAGTCCAGTTTTAGTTTCCGATGCTTCACTTCAGGTTTACTGTATCCCTGGGACCTTCTTATTGACGTTGAAAGACAGAAATTGCATCTGACTTTAATAAAAAAGGCACAATGCCGACTTAAGTACAAGAGGACTGAAACTCTAACTTTCTATGATTTGAACCACTGCTGTGAGACCAGTTTTAGATTCCGATGCTTAACTTCAGATTTACTGTATCCCTTGGACCTTCTTATTGACGATGAAACAAGGAAATTGCATCCGAATTTAATACAAAAGGCACAATGCCGACTTAAGTACAAGAGGACTGAAACTCTAACTTTCTATGATTTGAACCTCTGCTGTGAGTCTAGTTTTAGTTTCCGATGCTTCACGTCAGGTTTACTGTATCCCTTGGACCTTCTTATTGACGATGAAACACAGAAATTGCATCCGAATTTAATACAAAAGGCACAATGCCGACTTAAGTACAAGAGGACTGAAACTGCAACTTTCTATGATTTGAACCTCTGCTGTGAGTCCAGTTTAAGTTTCCGATGCTTCACTTCAGGTTTACTGTATCCCTTGGATCGTCTTATTGACGATGAAACACAGAAATTGCATCCGAATTGAATACAAAAGGCACAATGCCGACTTAAGTACAAGTGGACTGAAACTTTAACTTTCTATGATTTGAACCTCTGCTGTGAGTCCAGTTTAAGTTTCCGATGCTTCACTTCAGATTTACTGTATCCCTTGGACCTTCTCATCGACGATGAAACACAGAAATTGCATCCGAATTTAATACAAAAGGCACAATGCCGACTTAAGTACAAGAGGACTGAGACTCTAACTTTCTATTATTTGAACCTCTGTTGTGAGTCCAGTTTTAGTTTCCGATGCTTCACTTCAGGTTTACTGTATCCCTTGGATCGTCTTATTGACGATGAAACACAGATATTGCATCCGAATTTAATACAAAAGGCACAATGCCGACTTAAGTACAAGAGGACTGAAACTCTAACTTTCTATGATTTGAACCTCTGCTGTGAGTCTAGTTTTAGTTTCCGATGCTTCACTTCAGGTTTACTGTATTCCTTGGACCTTCTTATTGACGATGAAACACAGAAATTGCATCCGAATTTAATACAAAAGGCACAATGCCGACTTAAGTACAAGAGGACTGATAGTCTAACTTTCTATGATTTGAACCCCTCCTGTGAGTCCAGTTTTAGATTCCGATGCTTAACTTCTGGTTTACTGTATCCCTTCGACCTTCTTATTGACGATGAAACACAGAATCTGCATCCGAATTTAATAGAAAAGGCACAATGCCGACTTAAGTACAAGAGTACTGAAACTCTAACTTTCTATGATTTGAACCTCTGCTGTGAGTCCAGTTTTAGTTTCCGATGCTTCACTACAGGTTTACTGTATTCCTTGGACCTTTTTATTGACGATGAAACACAGAAATTGCATCCGAATTCAAAACAAAAGGCACAATGCCGACTTAAGTACAAGAGGACTGAAACTCTAACTTTCTATGATTTGAACCTCTCCTGTGAGTCCAGTTTTAGATTCCGATGCTTCACTTCGGGTTTACTGTATCGCTTGGACCCTCGTATTGACGATGAAACACAGAAATGGCATCCGAATTTAATACAAAAGGCACAAAGCCGACTTAAGTGCAAGAGGACTGAATCCCTAACTTTCTATGATTTGAACCTGTGCTGTGAGTCCAATTTTAGTTTCCGATGCTTAACTTCAGGTTTACTGTATCCCTTGGACCTTCTTATTGACGATGAAACACAGAAATTGCATCCGAATTTAATACAAAAGGCACAATGACGACTTGAGTACAAGAGGACTGAAACTCTAACTTTCTATGATTTGAAACTCTGCTGTGAGTCGAGTTTTTGTTTCCGATGCTTCACTTCAGGTTTACTGTATTCCTTGGACCTTCTTATTGACGATGAAACACAGAAATTGCATCCGAATTTAATACAAAAGGCACAATGCCGACTTAAGTACAAGAGGACTGAAACTATAACTTTCTATGATTTGAACCTCTGCTGTGAGTCCAGTTTTAGTTTCCGATGCTTCACTTCAGGTTTACTGTATCCCTTGGACCTTCTTATTGACGATGAAACACAGAAATTGCATCCGAATTTAATACAAAAGGCACAATGCCGACTTAAGTACAAGAGGACTGAAACTCTAACTTTCTATGATTTAAACCTCTGCTGTGGGTCCAGTTTTAGTTTCCGATGCTTCACTTCATGTTTACTGTATCCCTTGGACCATCCTATTAACGATGAAACACAGAAATTGCATCCGAATTTAATAAAAAAGGCACAATGCCGACTTAAGTACAAGAGGACTGATACTCTAATTTTCGATGATTTGAACCTCTCCTGTGAGTCCACTTTTAGATTCCGATGCTTCACTTTAGGTTTACTGTATCCCTTGGACCCTCTTATTGACGATGAAACACAGAAATTGCATCCGAATTTAATACAAAAGGCACAATGCCGACTTAAGTACAAGAGGACTGAAACTGTAACTTTCTATGATTTGAACCTCTGCTGTGAGTCCAGTTTTAGTTTCCGATGCTTCACTTCAGGTATACTGTATCCCTTGAACCTTCTTATTGACGATGAAACATAGAAATTGCATCCGAATTTAATACAAAAGGCACAATGCCGACTTAAGTACAAGAGTACTGAAACTCTAACTTTCTATGATTTGAACCTCTGCTGTGAGTCCAGTTTTAGTTTCCGATGCTTCACTTAAGGTTTGCTGTATCCCTTGGACCTTCTTATTGACTATGAAACACAGAAATTGCATTCGAATTTAATACAAAAGGCACAATGCCAACTTACGTACAAGAGGACTGAAACTCTAACTTTCTATGATTTGAACCTCTGCTGTGAGTCCAGTTTTAGTTTCCGATGCTTCACTTCAGGTTTACTGTAACCCTGGGACCTTCTTATTGACGATGAAAGACAGAAATTGCATCTGACTTTAATAAAAAAGGCACAATGCCGACTTAAGTACAAGAGGACAGATACTCTAACTTTCTATGATTTGAACCCCTCCTGTGAGTCCAGTTTTAGATTCCGATGCTTAACTTCTGGTTTACTGTATCCCTTCGACCTTCTTATTGACGATGAAACACAGAATCTGCATCCGAATTTAATAGAAAAGGCACAATGCCGACTTAAGTACAAGAGTACTGAAACTCTAACTTTCTATGATTTGAACCTCTGCTGTGAGTCCAGTTTTAGTTTCCGATGCTTCACTACAGGTTTACTGTATTCCTTGGATCGTCTTATTGACGATGAAACACAGAAATTGCATGCGAATTGAATACAAAAGGCACAATGCCGACTGAAGTACAAGTGGACTGAAACTTTAACTTTCTATGATTTGAACCTCTGCTGTGAGTCTAGTTTTAGTTTCCGATGCTTCACTTCAGGTTTACTGTATTCCTTGGACCTTCTTATTGACGATGAAACAGAGAAATTGCATCCGAATTTAATACAAAAAGCACAATGCCGACTTAAGTACAAGAGGACTGAAACTGTAACTATCTATGATTTGAACCTCTTCTGTAAGTCCAGTTTAAGTTTCCGATGCTTCACTTCAGATTTACTGTATCCCTTGGACCTTCTCATTGACGATGAAACACAGAAATTGCATCCGAATTTAATACAAAAGGCACAATGCCGACTTAAGTACAAGAGGACTGATACTCTAACTTTCTATTATTTGAACCTCTGTTGTGAGTCCAGTTTTAGTTTCCGATGCTTCACTTCAGGTTTACTGTATCCCTTGGATCGTCTTATTGACGATGAAACACAGAAATTGCATCCGTATTTAATACAAAAGGCACAATGCCGACTTAAGTACAAGAGGACTGAAACTCTAACTTTCTATGATTTGAACCTCTGCTGTGAGTCTAGTTTTAGTTTCCGATGCTTCACTTCAGGTTTACTGTATTCCTCGGACCTTCTTATTGACGATGAAACACAGAAATTGCATCCGAATTTAATACAAAAGGCACAATGCCGACTTAAGTACAAGAGGTCTGATAGTCTAACTTTCTATGATTTGAACCCCTCCCGTGAGTCCAGTTTTAGATTCCGATGCTTAACTTCTGGTTTACTGTATCCCTTCGACCATCTTATTGACGATGAAACACAGAATCTGCATCCGAATTTAATAGAAAAGGCACAATGCCGACTTAAGTACAAGAGTACTGAAACTCTAACTTTCTATGATTTGAACCTCTGCTGTGAGTCCAGTTTTAGTTTCTGATGCTTCACTACAGGTTTACTGTATTCCTTTGACCTTTTTATTGACGATGAAACACAGAAATTGCATCCGAATTCAATACAAAAGGCACAATGCCGACTTAAGTACAAGAGGACTGAAACTCTAACTTTCTATGATTTGAACCTCTCCTGTGAGTCCAGTTTTAGATTCCGATGCTTCACTTCGGGTTTACTGTATCGCTTGGACCCTCGTATTGACGATGAAACACAGAAATGGCATCCGAATTTAATACAAAAGGCACAAAGCCGACTTAAGTGCAAGAGGACTGAATCCCTAACTTTCTATGATTTGAACCTGTGCTGTGAGTCCAATTTTAGTTTCCGATGCTCAACTTCAGGTTTACTGTATCCCTTGGACCTTCTTCTTGACGATGAAACACAGAAATTGCATCCGAATTTTATACAAAAGGCACAATGACGACTTGAGTACAAGAGGACTGAAACTCTAACTTTCTATGATTTCAACCTCTGCTGTGAGTCGAGTTTTTGTTTCCGATGCTTCACTTCAGGTTTACTGTATTCCTTGGACCTTCTTATTGACGATGAAACACAGAAATTGCATCCGAATTTAATACAAAAGGCACAATGTAGACTTAAGTGCAAGAAGACTGAAACTATAACTTTCTATGATTTGAACCTCTGCTGTGTGTTTAGTTTTAGTTTCCGATGCTTCACTTCAGGTTTACTGTATCCCTTGGACCTTCTTATTGACGATGAAACACAGAAATTGCATCCGAATTTAATTCAAAAGGCACAATGCCGACTTAAGTACAAGAGGACTGAAACTCTAACTTTCTATGATTTAATCCTCTGCTGTGGGTCCAGTTTTAGTTTCCGATGCTTCACTTCATGTTTACTGTATCCCTTGGACCATCCTATTAACGATGAAACACAGAAATTGCATCCGAATTTAATACAAAAGGCACAATGCCGACTTAAGTACAAGAGGACTGATACTCTAACTTTCGATGATTTGAACCTCTCCTGTGAGTCCACTTTTAGATTCCGATGCTTCACTTTAGGTTTACTGTATCCCTTGGACCCTCTTATTGACGATGAAACACAGAAATTGCATCCGAATTTAATACAAAAGGCACAATGCCGACTTAAGTACAAGAGGACTGAAACTGTAACTTTCTATGATTTGAACCTCTGCTGTGAGTCCAGTTTTAGTTTCCGATGCTTCACTTCAGGTATACTGTATCCCTTGAACCTTCTTATTGACGATGAAACATAGAAATTGCATCCGAATTTAATACAAAAGGCACAATGCCGACTTAAGTACAAGAGTACTGAAACTCTAACTTTCTATGATTGGAACCTCTGCTGTGAGTCCAGTTTTAGTTTCCGATGCTTCACTTAAGGTTTGCTGTATCCCTTGGACCTTCTTATTGACGATGAAACACAGAAATTGCATTCGAATTTAATACAAAAGGCACAATGCCAACTTACGTACAAGAGGACTGAAACTCTAACTTTCTATGATTTGAACCTCTGCTGTGAGTCCAGTTTTAGTTTCCGATGCTTCACTTCAGGTTTACTGTAAACCTGGGACCTTCTTATTGACGATGAAAGACAGAAATTGCATCTGACTTTAATAAAAAAGGCACAATACCGACTTAAGTACAAGAGGACAGATACTCTAACTTTCTATGATTTGAACCCCTCCTGTGAGTCCAGTTTTAGATTCCGATGCTTAACTTCAGGTTTACCGTATCCCTTGGACCTTCTTATTGACGATGAAACACAGAAATTGCATCCGAATTTAATACAAAAGGCACAATGCCGACTTAAGTGCAAGAGGACTGAATCTCTAACTTTCCATGATTTGAACCTCTGCTGTGAGTCCAGTTTTAGTTTCCGACGCTTCACTTAAGGTTTGCTGTATCCCTTGGACCTTCTTATTGACGATGAAACACAGAAATTGCATTCGAATTTAATACAAAAGGCACAATGCCGACTTACGTACAAGAGGACTGAAACTCTAACTTTCTATGATTTGAACCTCTGCTGTGAGTCCAGTTTTAGTTTCCGATGCTTCACTTCAGGTTTACTGTATCCCTGGGACCTTCTTATTGACGTTGAAAGACAGAAATTGCATCTGACTTTAATAAAAAAGGCACAATGCCGACTTAAGTACAAGAGGACTGAAACTCTAACTTTCTATGATTTGAACCACTGCTGTGAGACCAGTTTTAGATTCCGATGCTTAACTTCAGATCTACTGTATCCCTTGGACCTTCTTATTGACGATGAAACAAAGAAATTGCGTCCGAATTTAATGCAAAAGGCACAATGCCGACTTAAGTACAAGAGGATTGAAACTCTAACTTTCTATGATTTGAACCTCTGCTGTGAGTCTAGTTTTAGTTTCCGATGCTTCACTTCAGGTTTACTGTATCCCTTGGACCATCTTATTGACGATGAAACACAGAAATTGCATCCGAATTTAATACAAAAGGCACAATGCCGACTTAAGTACAAGAGGACTGAAACTGCAACTTTCTATGATTTGAACCTCTGCTGTGAGTCCAGTTTAAGTTTCCGATGCTTCACTTCAGGTTTACTGTATCCCTTGGATCGTCTTATTGACGATGAAACACAGAAATAGCATCCGAATTTAATACAAAAGGCACAATGCCGACTTAAGTACAAGAGGACTGAAACTGTAACTTTCTATGATTTGAACCTCTTCTGTAAGTCCAGTTTAAGTTTCCGATGCTTCACTTCAGATATACTGTATCCCTTGGACCTTCTCATTGACGATGAACACAGAAATTGCATCCGAATTTAATACAAAAGGCACAATGCCGACTTAAGTACAACAGGACTGATACTCTAACTTTCTATGATTTGAACCTCTGTTGTGAGATCAGTTTTAGTTTCCGATGCTTCACTTAAGGTTTGCTGTATCCCTTGGACCTTCTTATTGACGATGAAACACAGAAATTGCATTCGAATTTAATACAAAAGGCACAATGCCGACTTACGTACAAGAGGACTGAAACTCTAACTCTCTATGATTTGAACCTCTGCTGTGAGTCCAGTTTTAGTTTCCGATGCTTCACTTCAGGTTTACTGTATCCCTTGGACCTTCTTATTGACGATGAAACATTGAAATTGCATCCGAAGTTAATACAAAGGCACAATGCCGACTTAAGTAGAAGAGGACTGAAACTGTAACTTTCTATGATTTGAACCTCTGCTGTGAGTCCAGTTCAAGTTTCCGATGCTTCACTTCAGGTTTACTGTATCCCTTGGACCTTCTTATTGACGATGAAACACAGAAATTGCATCCGAATTTAATACAAAAGGCACAATGCAGACTTAAGTACAAGAGGACTGATACTCTAACTTTCTATGATTTGAACCTCTGCTGTGAGTCCAGTTTTAGTTTACGATGCTTCACTTCAGGTTTACTGTATCCCTTGGACCTTCTCATTGACGACGAAACACAGAAATTGCATCCGAATTTAATACAAAAATCACAATGCCGACTTAAGTACAAGAGGACTGAAACTATAACTTTCTATGATTTGAACCTCTGCTGTGTGTTTAGTTTTAGTTTCCGATGCTTCACTTCAGGTTTACTGTATCCCTTGGACCTTCTTATTGACGATGAAACACAGAAATTGCATCCGAATTTAATACAAAAGGCACAATGCCGACTTAAGTACAAGAGGACTGAAACTCTAACTTTCTATGATTTAAACCTCTGCTGTGGGTCCAGTTTTAGTTTCCGATGCTTCACTTCATGTTTACTGTATCCCTTGGACCATCCTATTAACGATGAAACACAGAAATTGCATCCGAATTTAATAAAAAAGGCACAATGCCGACTTAAGTACAAGAGGACTGATACTCTAACTTTCGATGATTTGAACCTCTCCTGTGAGTCCACTTTTAGATTCCGATGCTTCACTTTAGGTTTACTGTATCCCTTGGACCCTCTTATTGACGATGAAACACAGAAATTGCATCCGAATTTAATACAAAAGGCACAATGCCGACTTAAGTACAAGAGGACTGAAACTGTAACTTTCTATGATTTGAACCTCTGCTGTGAGTCCAGTTTTAGTTTCCGATGCTTCACTTCAGGTATACTGTATCCCTTGAACCTTCTTATTGACGATGAAACATAGAAATTGCATCCGAATTTAATACAAAAGGCACAATGCCGACTTAAGTACAAGAGTACTGATACTCTAACTTTCTATGATTTGAACCTCTGCTGTGAGTCCAGTTTTAGTTTCCGATGCTTCACTTAAGGTTTGCTGTATCCCTTGGACCTTCTTATTGACGATGAAACACAGAAATTGCATTCGAATTTAATACAAAAGGCACAATGCCAACTTACGTACAAGAGGACTGAAACTCTAACTTTCTATGATTTGAAGCTCTGCTGTGAGTCCAGTTTTAGTTTCCGATGCTTCACTTCAGGTTTACTGTAACCCTGGGACCTTCTTATTGACGATGAAAGACAGAAATTGCATCTGACTTTAATAAAAAAGGCACAATACCGACTTAAGTACAAGAGGACAGATACTCTAACTTTCTATGATTTGAACCCCTCCTGTGAGTCCAGTTTTAGATTCCGATGCTTAACTTCAGGTTTACCGTATCCCTTGGACCTTCTTATTGACGATGAAACACAGAAATTGCATCCGAATTTAATACAAAAGCACAATGCCGACTTAAGTGCAAGAGGACTGAATCTCTAACTTTCCATGATTTGAACCTCTGCTGTGAGTCCAGTTTTAGTTTCCGACGCTTCACTTAAGGTTTGCTGTATCCCTTGGACCTTCTTATTGACGATGAAACACAGAAATTGCATTCGAATTTAATACAAAAGGCACAATGCCGACTTACGTACAAGAGGACTGAAACTCTAACTTTCTATGATTTGAACCTCTGCTGTGAGTCCAGTTTTAGTTTCCGATGCTTCACTTCAGGTTTACTGTATCCCTGGGACCTTCTTATTGACGTTGAAAGACAGAAATTGCATCTGACTTTAATAAAAAAGGCACAATGCCGACTTAAGTACAAGAGGACTGAAACTGCAACTTTCTATGATTTGAACCTCTGCTGTGAGTCCAGTTTAAGTTTCCGATGCTTCACTTCAGGTTTACTGTATCCCTTGGATCGTCTTATTGACGATGAAACACAGAAATAGCATCCGAATTTAATACAAAAGGCACAATGCCGACTTAAGTACAAGAGGACTGAAACTCTAACTTTCTATGATTTGAACCTCTGCTGTGAGTCTAGTTTTAGTTTCCGATGCGTCACTTCAGGTTTACTGTATTCCTTGGACGTTCTTATTGACGATGAAACACAGAAATTGCATCCGAATTTAATACAAAAGGCACAATGCCGACTTAAGTACAAGAGGACTGAAACTGTAACTTTCTATGATTTGAACCTCTTCTGTAAGTCCAGTTTAAGTTTCCGATGCTTCACTTCAGATATACTGTATCCCTTGGACCTTCTCATTGACGATGAACACAGAAATTGCATCCGAATTTAATACAAAAGGCACAATGCCGACTTAAGTACAACAGGACTGATACTCTAACTTTCTATGATTTGAACCTCTGATGTGAGATCAGTTTTAGTTTCCGATGCTTCACTTAAGGTTTGCTGTATCCCTTGGACCTTCTTATTGACGATGAAACACAGAAATTGCATTCGAATTTAATACAAAAGGCACAATGCCGACTTACGTACAAGAGGACTGAAACTCTAACTCTCTATGATTTGAACCTCTGCTGTGAGTCCAGTTTTAGTTTCCGATGCTTCACTGCAGGTTTACTGTATCCCTTGGACCTTCTTATTGACGATGAAACATTGAAATTGCATCCGAAGTTAATACAAAAGGCACAATGCCGACTTAAGTAGAAGAGGACTGAAACTGTAACTTTCTATGATTTGAACCTCTGCTGTGAGTCCAGTTCAAGTTTCCGATGCCTCACTTCAGGTTTACTGTATCCCTTGGACCTTCTTATTGACGATGAAACACAGAAATTGCATCCGAATTTAATACAAAAGGCACAATGCAGACTTAAGTACAAGAGGACTGATACTCTAACTTTCTATGATTTGAACCTCTGCTGTGAGTCCAGTTTTAGTTTCCGATGCTTCACTTCAGGTTTACTGTATCCCTTGGACCTTCTCATTGACGATGAAACACAGAAATTGCATCCGAATTTAATACAAAAGGCACAATGCCGACTTAAGTAC
The DNA here is from genome assembly GCF_021461395.2 of Schistocerca americana. Classification (NCBI taxonomy): domain Eukaryota; kingdom Metazoa; phylum Arthropoda; class Insecta; order Orthoptera; family Acrididae; genus Schistocerca; species Schistocerca americana. The sequence goes on from NW_025726014.1 coordinate 73,909, forward strand.
AAGAGGACTGATACTCTAACTTTCTATGATTTGAACCTCTGTTGTGAGTCCAGTTTTAGTTTCCGATGCCTGACTTCAGGTTTACTGTATCCCTTGGACCTTCTTATTGACGATGAAACACAGAAATTGCATCCGAATTTAATATAAAAGGCACAATGCCGACTTAAGTACAAGAGGATTGATACTCTAACTTTCTATGATTTGAACCCCTCCTGTGAGTCCAGTTTTAGATTCCGATGCTTAACTTCAGGTTTACTGTATTCCTTGGACCTTCTTATTGACGATGAAACACAGAAATTGCAACCGAATTTAATAAAAACGACACAATGCCAACTTACGTACAAGAGGACTGAAACTCTAACTTTCTATGATTTGAACCTCTGCTGTGAGTCCAGTTTTAGATTCCTATGCTTAACTTCAGGTTTACCGTACCCCTTGGACCTTCTTATTGACGATGAAACACAGAAATTGCATCCGAATTTAATACAAAAGGCACAATGCCGACTTAAGTGCAAGAGGACTGAATCTCTAACTTTCCATGATTTGAACCTCTGCTATGAGTCCAGTTTTAGTTTCCGATGCTTCACTTAAGGTTTGCTGTATCCCTTGGACCTTCTTATTGACGATGAAACACAGAAATTGCATTCGAATTTAATACAAAAGGCACAATGCCGACTTACGTACAAGAGGACTGAAACTCTAACTTTCTATGATTTGAACCACTGCTGTGAGACCAGTTTTAGATTCCGATGCTTAACTTCAGATTTACTGTATCCCTTCGACCTTCTTATTGACGATGAAACACAGAATCTGCATCCGAATTTAATAGAAAAGGCACAATGCCGACTTAAGTACAAGAGTACTGAAACTCTAACTTTCTATGATTTGAACCTCTGCTGTGAGTCCAGTTTTAGTTTCCGATGCTTCACTACAGGTTTACTGTATTCCTTGGACCTTTTTATTGACGATGAAACACAGAAATTGCATCCGAATTCAATACAAAAGGCACAATGCCGACTTAAGTACAAGAGGACTGAAAATCTAACTTTCTATGATTTGAACCTCTCCTGTGAGTCCAGTTTTAGATTCCGATGCTTCACTTCGGGTTTACTGTATCGCTTGGACCCTCGTATTGACGATGAAACACAGAAATGGCATCCGAATTTAATACAAAAGGCGCAATGCCGACTTAAGTGCAAGAGGACTGAATCTCTAACTTTCTATGATTTGAACCTGTGCTGTGAGTCCAATTTTAGTTTCCGATGCTTAACTTCAGGTTTACTGTATCCCTTGGACCTTCTTATTGACGATGAAACACAGAAATTGCATCCGAATTTATTACAAAAGGCACAATGACGACTTGAGTACAAGAGGACTGAAACTCTAACTTTCTATGATTTGAACCTCTGCTGTGAGTCGAGTTTTTGTTTCCGATGCTTCACTTCAGGTTTACTGTATTCCTTGGACCTTCTTATTGACGATGAAACACAGAAATTGGATCCGAATTTAATACAAAAGGCACAATGCCGACTTAAGTACAAGAGGACTGAAACTATAACTTTCTATGATTTGAACCTCTGCTGTGAGTCCAGTTTTAGTTTCCGATGCTTCACTTCAGGTTTACTGTATCCCTTGGACCTTCTTATTGACGATGAAACACAGAAATTGCATCCGAATTTAATACAAAGGGCACAATGCCGACTTAAGTACAAGAGGACTGAAACTCTAACTTTCTATGATTTAAACCTCTGCTGTGGGTCCAGTTTTAGTTTCCGATGCTTCACTTCATGTTTACTGTATCCCTTGGACCATCCTATTAACGATGAAACACAGAAATTGCATCCGAATTTAATAAAAAAGGCACAATGCCGACTTAAGTACAAGAGGACTGATACTCTAACTTTCGATGATTTGAACCTCTCCTGTGAGTCCACTTTTAGATTCCGATGCTTCACTTTAGGTTTACTGTATCCCTTGGACCCTCTTATTGACGATGAAACACAGAAATTGCATCCGAATTTAATACAAAAGGCACAATGCCGACTTAAGTACAAGAGGACTGAAACTGTAACTTTCTATGATTTGAACCTCTGCTGTGAGTCCAGTTTTAGTTTCCGATGCTTCACTTCAGGTATACTGTATCCCTTGAACCTTCTTATTGACGATGAAACATAGAAATTGCATCCGAATTTAATACAAAAGGCACAATGCCGACTTAAGTACAAGAGTACTGAAACTCTAACTTTCTATGATTTGAACCTCTGCTGTGAGTCCAGTTTTAGTTTCCGATGCTTCACTTAAGGTTTGCTGTATCCCTTGGACCTTCTTATTGACGATGAAACACAGAAATTGCTTTCGAATTTAATACAAAAGGCACAATGCCAACTTACGTACAAGAGGACTGAAACTCTAACTTTCTATGATTTGAACCTCTGCTGTGAGTCCAGTTTTAGTTTCCGATGCTTCACTTCAGGTTTACTGTAACCCTGGGACCTTCTTATTGACGATGAAAGACAGAAATTGCATCTGACTTTAATAAAAAAGGCACAATGCCGACTTAAGTACAAGAGGACAGATACTCTAGCTTTCTATGATTTGAACCCCTCCTGTGAGTCCAGTTTTAGATTCCGATGCTTAACTTCTGGTTTACTGTATCCCTTCGACCTTCTTATTGACGATGAAACACAGAATCTGCATCCGAATTTAATAGAAAGGGCACAATGCCGACTTAAGTACAAGAGTACTGAAACTCTAACTTTCTATGATTTGAACCTCTGCTGTGAGTCCAGTTTTAGTTTCCGATGCTTCACTACAGGTTTACTGTATTCCTTGGATCGTCTTATTGACGATGAAACACAGAAATTGCATCCGAATTGAATACAAAAGGCACAATGCCGACTTAAGTACAAGTGGACTGAAACTTTAACTTTCTATGATTTGAACCTCTGCTGTGACTCTAGTTTTAGTTTCCGATGCTTCACTTCAGGTTTACTGTATTCCTTGGACCTTCTTATTGACGATGAAACAGAGAAATTGCATCCGAATTTAATACAAAAGGCACAATGCCGAATTAAGTACAAGAGGACTGAAACTGTAACTATCTATGATTTGAACCTCTTCTGTAAGTCCAGTTTAAGTTTCCGATGCTTCACTTCAGATTTACTGTATCCCTTGGACCTTCTCATTGACGATGAAACACAGAAATTGCATCCGAATTTAATACAAAAGGCACAATGCCGACTTAAGTACAAGAGGACTGATACTCTAACTTTCTATTATTTGAACCTCTGTTGTGAGTCCAGTTTTAGTTTCCGATGCTTCACTTCAGGTTTACTGTATCCCTTGGATCGTCTTATTGACGATGAAACACAGAAATTGCATCCGAATTTAATACAAAAGGCACAATGCCGACTTAAGTACAAGAGGACTGAAACTCTAACTTTCTATGATTTGAACCTCTGCTGTGAGTCTAGTTTTAGTTTCCGATGCTTCACTTCAGGTTTACTGTATTCCTTGGACCTTCTTATTGACGATGAAACACAGAAATTGCATCCGAATTTAATACAAAAGGCACAATGCCGACTTAAGTACAAGAGGACTGATAGTCTAACTTTCTATGATTTGAACCCCTCCCGTGAGCCCAGTTTTAGATTCCGATGCTTAACTTCTGGTTTACTGTATCCCTTCGACCTTCTTATTGACGATGAAACACAGAATCTGCATCCGAATTTAATAGAAAAGGCACAATGCCGACTTAAGTACAAGAGTGCTGAAACTCTAACTTTCTAAGATTTGAACCTCTGCTGTGAGTCCAGTTTTAGTTTCCGATGCTTCACTACAGGTTTACTGTATTCCTGGGACCTTTTTATTGACGCTGAAACACAGAAATTGCATCCGAATTCAATACAAAATGCACAATGCCGACTTAAGTACAAGAGGACTGAAACTCTAACTTTCTATGATTTGAACCTCTCCTGTGAGTCCAGTTTTAGATTCCGATGCTTCACTTCGGGTTTACTGTATCGCTTGGACCCTCGTATTGACGATGAAACACAGAAATGGCATCCGAATTTAATACAAAAGGCACAAAGCCGACTTAAGTGCAAGAGGACTGAATCCCTAACTTTCTATGATTTGAACCTGTGCTGTGAGTCCAATTTTAGTTTCCGATGCTTAACTTCAGGTTTACTGTATCCCTTGGACCTTCTTCTTGACGATGAAACACAGAAATTGCATCCGAATTTAATACAAAAGGCACAATGACGACTTGAGTACAAGAGGACTGAAACTCTAACTTTCTATGATTTGAACCTCTGCTGTGAGTCGAGTTTTTGTTTCCGATGCTTCACTTCAGGTTTACTGTATTCCTTGGACCTTCTTATTGACGATGAAACACAGAAATTGCATCCGAATTTAATACAAAAGGCACAATGCCGACTTAAGTACAAGAGGACTGAAACTATAACTTTCTATGATTTGAACCTCTGCTGTGAGTCCAGTTTTAGTTTCCGATGCTTCACTTCAGGTTTACTGTATCCCATGGACCTTCTTATTGACGATGAAACACAGAAATTGCATCCGAATTTAATACAATAGGCACAATGCCGACTTAAGTACAAGAGGACTGAAACTCTAACTTTCTATGATTTAAACCTCTACTGTGGGTCCAGTTTTAGTTTCCGATGCTTCACTTCATGTTTACTGTATCCCTTGGACCATCCTATTAACGATGAAACACAGAAATTGCATCCGAATTTAATAAAAAAGGCACAATGCCGACTTAAGTACAAGAGGACTGAAACTCTAACTTTCTATGATTTAAACCTCTGCTGTGGGTCCAGTTTTAGTTTCCGATGCTTCACTTCATGTTTACTGTATCCCTTGGACCATCCTATTAACGATGAAACACAGAAATTGCATCCGAATTTAATAAAAAAGGCACAATGCCGACTTAAGTACAAGAGGACTGATACTCTAACTTTCGATGATTTGAACCTCTCCTGTGAGTCCACTTTTAGATTCCGATGCTTCACTTTAGGTTTACTGTATCCCTTGGACCCTCTTATTGACGATGAAACACAGAAATTGCATCCGAATTTAATACAAAAGGCACAATGCCGACTTAAGTACAAGAGGACTGAAACTGTAACTTTCTATGATTTGAACCTCTGCTGTGAGTCCAGTTTTAGTTTCCGATGCTTCACTTCAGGTATACTGTATCCCTTGAACCTTCTTATTGACGATGAAACATAGAAATTGCATCCGAATTTAATACAAAAGGCACAATGCCGACTTAAGTACAAGAGTACTGAAACTCTAACTTTCTATGATTTGAACCTCTGCTGTGAGTCCAGTTTTAGTTTCCGATGCTTCACTTAAGGTTTGCTGTATCCCTTGGACCTTCTTATTGACGATGAAACACAGAAATTGCATTCGAATTTAATACAAAAGGCACAATGCCAACATACGTTCAAGGGGACTGAAACTCTAACTTTCTATGATTTGAACCTCTGCTGTGAGTCCAGTTTTAGTTTCCGATGCTTCACTTCAGGTTTACTGTAACCCTGGGACCTTCTTATTGACGATGAAAGACGGAAATTGCATCTGACTTTAATAAAAAAGGCACAATGCCGACTTAAGTACAAGAGGACAGATACTCTAACTTTCTATGATTTGAACCCCTCCTGTGAGTCCAGTTTTAGATTCCGATGCTTAACTTCAGGTTTACCGTATCCCTTGGACCTTCTTATTGACGATGAAACACAGAAATTGCATCCGAATGTAATACAAAAGGCACAATGCCGACTTAAGTGCAAGAGGCTTGAATCTCTAACTTTCCATGATTTGAACCTCTGCTGTGAGTCCAGTTTTAGTTTCCGACGCTTCACTTAAGGTTTGCTGTATCCCTTGGACCTTCTTATTGACGATGAAACACAGAAATTGCATTCGAATTTAATACAAAAGGCACAATGCCGACTTACGTACAAGAGGACTGAAACTCTAACTTTCTATGATTTGAACCTCTGCTGTGAGTCCAGTTTTAGTTTCCGATGCTTCACTTCAGGTTTACTGTATCCCTGGGACCTTCTTATTGACGTTGAAAGACAGAAATTGCATCTGACTGTAATAAAAAAGGCACAATGCCGACTTAAGTACAAGTGGACTGAAACTCTAACTTTCTATGATTTGAACCACTGCTGTGAGACCAGTTTTAGATTCCGATGCTTAACTTCAGATCTACTGTATCCCTTGGACCTTTTAATTGCCGATGAAACAAAGAAATTGCATCCGAATTTAATGCAAAAGGCACAATGCCGACTTAAGTACAAGAGGATTGAAACTCTAACTTTCTATGATTTGAACCTCTGCTGTGAGTCTAGTTTTAGTTTCCGATGCTTCACTTCAGGTTTACTGTATCCCTTGGACCTTCTTATTGACGATGAAACACAGAAATTGCATCCGAATTTAGTACAAAAGGCACAATGCCGACTTAAGTACAAGAGGACTGAAACTGCAACTTTCTATGATTTGAACCTCTGCTGTGAGTCCAGTTCAAGTTTCCGATGCTTCACTTTAGGTTTACTGTATCCCTTGGACCTTCTTATTGACGATGAAACACAGAAATTGCATCCGAATTTAATACAAAAGGCACAATGCAGACTTAAGTACAAGAGGACTGATACTCTAACTTTCTATGATTTGAACCTCTGCTGTGAGTCCAGTTTTAGTTTCCGATGCTTCACTTCAGGTTTACTGTATCCCTTGGACCTTCTCATTGACGATGAAACACAGAAATTGCATCCGAATTTAATACAAAAGGCACAATGCCGACTTAAGTACACGAGGACTGATACTCTAACTTTCTATGATTTGAACCTCTGTTGTAAGTCCAGTTTTAGTTTCCGATGCCTTACTTCAGGTTTACTGTATCCCTTGGACCTTCTTATTGACGATGAAACACAGAAATTGCATCCGAATTTAATATAAAAGGCACAATGCCGACTTAAGTACAAGAGGATTGATACTCTAACTTTCTATGATTTGAACCCCTCCTGTGAGTCCAGTTTTAGATTCCGATGCTTAACTTCAGGTTTACTGTATCCCTTGGACCTTCTTATTGACGATGAAACACAGAAATTGCAACCGAATTTAATAAAAACGACACAATGCCAACTTACGTACAAGAGGACTGAAACTCTAACTTTCTATGATTTGAACCTCTGCTGTGAGTCCAGTTTTAGATTCCGATGCTTAACTTCAGGTTTACCGTATCCCTTGGACCTTCTTATTGACGATGAAACACAGAAATTGCATCCGAATTTAATACAAAAGGCACAATGCCGACTTAAGTGCAAGAGGACTGAATCTCTAACTTTCCATGATTTGAACCTCTGCTGTGAGTTCAGTTTTAGTTTCCGATGCTTCACTTAAGGTTTGCTGTATCCCTTGGACCTTCTTATTGACGATGAAACACAGAAATTGCATTCGAATTTAATACAAAAGGCACAATGCCGACTTACGTACAAGAGGACTGAAACTCTAACTTTCTATGATTTGAACCACTGCTGTGAGACCAGTTTTAGATTCCGATGCTTAACTTCAGATTTACTGTATCCCTTGGACCTTCTTAATGACGATGAAACAAAGAAATTGCATCCGAATTTAATACAAAAGGCACAATGCCGACTTAAGTACAAGAGGACTGACACTCTAACTTTCTATGATTTGAACCTCTGCTGTGAGTCTAGTTTTAGTTTCCGATGCTTCACTTCAGGTTTACTGTATCCCTTGGACCTTCTTATTGACGATGAAACACAGATATTGCATCCGAATTTAATACAAAAGGCACAATGCCGACTTAAGTACAAGAGGACTGAAACTGCAACTTTCTATGATTTAAACCTCTGCTGTGAGTCCAGTTTAAGTTTCCGATGCTTCACTTCAGGTTTACTGTATCGCTTGGATCGTCTTATTGACGATGAAACACAGAAATTGCATCCGAATTTAATACAAAAGGCACAATGCCGACTTAAGTACAAGAGGACTGAAACTATAACTTTCTATGATTTGAACCTCTGCTGTGAGTCTAGTTTTAGTTTCCGATGCTTCACTTCAGGTTTACTGTATTCCTTGGACCTTCTTATTGACGATGAAACACAGAAATTGCATCCGAATTTAATACAAAAGGCACAATGCCGACTTAAGTACAAGAGGACTGAAACTGTAACTTTCTATGATTTGAACCTCTTCTGTAAGTCCAGTTTAAGTTTCCGATGCTTCACTTCAGATTTACTGTATCCCTTGGACATTCTCATTGACGATGAAACACAGAAATTGCATCCGAATTTAATACAAAAGGCACAATGCCGACTTAAGTACAAGAGGACTGATACTCTAACTTTCTATGATTTGAACCTCTGTTGTGAGTCCAGTTTTAGTTTCCGATGCTTCACTTAAGGTTTGCTGTATCCCTTGGACCTTCTTATTGACGTTGAATGACAGAAATTGCATCTGACTTTAATAAAAAAGGCACAATGCCGACTTAAGTACAAGAGGACTGAAACTCTAACTTTCTATGATTTGAACCACTGCTGTGAGACCAGTTTTAGATTCCGATGCTTAACTTCAGATTTACTGTATCCCTTGGACCTTCTTATTGACGATGAAACAAAGAAATTGCATCCGAATTTAATACAAAAGGCACAATGCCGACTTAAGTACAAGAGGACTGAAACTCTAACTTTCTATGATTTGAACCTCTGCTGTGAGTCTAGTTTTAGTTTCCGATGCTTCACTTCAGGTTTACTGTATCCCTTGGACCTTCTTATTGACGATGAAACGCAGAAATTGCATTCGAATTTAATACAAAAGGCACAATGCCAACTTACGTACAAGAGGACTGAAACTCTAACTTTCTATGATTTGAACCTCTGCTGTGCGTCCAGTTTTAGTTTCCGATGCTTCACTTCAGGTTTACTGTAACCCTGGGACCTTCTTATTGACGATGAAAGACAGAAATTGCATCTGACTTTAATAAAAAAGGCACAATGCCGACTTAAGTACAAGAGGAATGATACTCTAACTTTCTATGATTTGACCCCCTCCTGTGAGTCCAGTTTTAGATTCCGATGCTTAACTTCAGGTTTACCGTATCCCTTGGACCTTCTTATTGACGATGAAACACAGAAATTGCATCCGAATTTAATACAAAAGGCACAATGCAGACTTAAGTGCAAGAGGACTGAATCTCTAACTTTCCATGATTTGAACCTCTGCTGTGAGTCCAGTTTTAGTTTCCGATGCTTCACTTAAGGTTTGCTGTATCCCTTGGACCTTCTTATTGACGATGAAACACAGAAATTGCATTCGAATTTAATACAAAAGGCACAATGCCGACTTACGTACAAGAGGACTGAAACTCTAACTTTCTATGATTTGAACCTCTGCTGTGAGTCCAGTTTTAGTTTCCGATGCTTCACTTCAGGTTTACTGTATCCCTGGGACCTTCTTATTGACGTTGAAAGACAGAAATTGCATCTGACTTTAATAAAAAAGGCACAATGCCGACTTAAGTACAAGAGGACTGAAACTCTAACTTTCTATGATTTGAACCACTGCTGTGAGACCAGTTTTAGTTTCCGATGCTTAACTTCAGATTTACTGTATCCCTTGGACCTTCGTATTGACGATGAAACAAAGAAATTGCAACCGAATTTAATACAAAAGGCACAATGCCGACTTAAGTACAAGAGGACTGAAACTCTAACTTTCTATGATTTGAACCTCTGCTGTGAGTCTAGTTTTAGTTTCCGATGCTTCACTTCAGGTTTACTGTATTCCTTGGACCTTCTTATTGACGATGAAACACAGAAATTGCATCCGAATTTAATACAAAAGGCACAATGCCGACTTAAGTACAAGAGGACTGAAACTGTAACTTTCTATGATTTGAACCTCTTCTGTAAGTCCAGTTTAAGTTTCCGATGCTTCACTTCAGATTTACTGTATCCCTTGGACATTCTCATTGACGATGAAACACAGAAATTGCATCCGAATTTAATACAAAAGGCACAATGCCGACTTAAGTACAAGAGGACTGATACTCTAACTTTCTATGATTTGAACCTCTGTTGTGAGTCCAGTTTTAGTTTCCGATGCTTCACTTAAGGTTTGCTGTATCCCTTGGACCTTCTTATTGACGTTGAATGACAGAAATTGCATCTGACTTTAATAAAAAAGGCACAATGCCGACTTAAGTACAAGAGGACTGAAACTCTAACTTTCTATGATTTGAATTACTGCTGTGAGACCAGTTTTAGATTCCGATGCTTAACTTCAGATTTACTGTATCCCTTGGACCTTCTTATTGACGATGAAACAAAGAAATTGCATCCGAATTTAATACAAAAGGCACAATGCCGACTTAAGTACAAGAGGACTGAAACTCTAACTTTCTATGATTTGAACCTCTGCTGTGAGACTAGTTTTAGTTTCCGATGCTTCACTTCAGGTTTACTGTATCCCTTGGACCTTCTTATTGACGATGAAACGCAGAAATTGCATTCGAATTTAATACAAAAGGCACAATGCCAACTTACGTACAAGAGGACTGAAACTCTAACTTTCTATGATTTGAACCTCTGCTGTGCGTCCAGTTTTAGTTTCCGATGCTTCACTTCAGGTTTACTGTAACCCTGGGACCTTCTTATTGACGATGAAAGACAGAAATTGCATCTGACTTTAATAAAAAAGGCACAATGCCGACTTAAGTACAAGAGGACAGATACTCTAACTTTCTATGATTTGACCCCCTCCTGTGAGTCCAGTTTTAGATTCCGATGCTTAACTTCAGGTTTACCGTATCCCTTGGACCTTCTTATTGACGATGAAACACAGAAATTGCATCCGAATTTAATACAAAAGGCACAATGCCGACTTAAGTGCAAGAGGACTGAATCTCTAACTTTCCTTGATTTGAACCTCTGCTGTGAGTCCAGTTTTAGTTTCCGATGCTTCACTTAAGGTTTGCTGTATCCCTTGGACCTTCTTATTGACGATGAAACACAGAAATTGCATTCGAATTTAATACAAAAGGCACAATGCCGACTTACGTACAAGAGGACTGAAACTCTAACTTTCTATGATTTGAACCTCTGCTGTGAGTCCAGTTTTAGTTTCCGATGCTTCACTTCAGGTTTACTGTATCCCTGGGACCTTCTTATTGACGTTGAAAGACAGAAATTGCATCTGACTTTAATAAAAAAGGCACAATGCCGACTTAAGTACAAGAGGACTGAAACTCTAACTTTCTATGATTTGAACCACTGCTGTGAGACCAGTTTTAGTTTCCGATGCTTAACTTCAGATTTACTGTATCCCTTGGACCATCGTATTGACGATGAAACAAAGAAATTGCATCCGAATTTAATACAAAAGGCACAATGCCGACTTAAGTACAAGAGGACTGAAACTCTAACTTTCTATGATTTGAACCTCTGCTGTGAGTCCAGTTTTAGTTTCCGATGCTTCACTTCAGGTTTACTGTATCCCTTGGACCTTCTTATTGACGATGAAACACAGAAATTGCATCCTAATTTAATACAAAAGGCACAATGCCGACTTAAGTACAAGAGGACTGAAACTGCAACTTTCTATGATTTGAACCTCTGCTGTGAGTCCAGTTTAAGTTTCCGATGCTTCACTTCAGGTTTACTGTATCCCTTGGATCGTCTTATTGACGATGAAACACAGAAATTGCATCCGAATTTAATACAAAAGGCACAATGCCGACTTAAGTACAAGAGGACTGAAACTCTAACTTTCTATGATTTGAACCTCTGCTGTGAGTCTAGTTTTAGTTACCGATGCTTCACTTCAGGTTTACTGTATTCCTTGGACCTTCTTATTGACGATGAAACACAGAAATTGCATCCGAATTTAATACAAAAGGCACAATGCCGACTTAAGTACAAGAGGACTGAAACTGTAACTTTCTATGATTTGAACCTCTTCTGTAAGTCCAGTTTAAGTTTCCGATGCTTCACTTCAGATTTACTGTATCCCTTGGACCTTCTCATTGACGATGAAACACAGAAATTGCATCCGAATTTAATACAAAAGGCACAATGCCGACTTAAGTACAAGAGGACTGATACTCTAACTTTCTATGATTTGAACCTCTGTTGTGAGATCAGTTTTAGTTTCCGATGCTTCACTTAAGGTTTGCTGTATCCCTTGGACCTTCTTATTGACGATGAAACACAGAAATTGCATTCGAATTTAATACAAAAGGCACAATGCCGACTTACGTACAAGAGGACTGAAACTCTAACTTTCTATGATTTGAACCTCTGCTGTGAGTCCAGTTTTAGTTTCCGATGCTTCACTTCAGGTTTACTGTATCCCTTGGACCTTCTTATTGACGATGAAACATTGAAATTGCATCCGAAGTTAATACAAAAGGAACACTGCCGACTTAAGTAGAAGAGGACTGAAACTGTAACTTTCTATGATTTGAACCTCTGCTGTGAGTCCATTTCAAGTTTCCGATGCTTCACTTCAGGTTTACTGTATCCCTTGGACCTTCTTATTGACGATGAAACACAGAAATTGCATCCGAATTTAATACAAAAGGCACAATGCAGACTTAAGTACAAGAGGACTGATACTCTAACTTTCTATGATTTGAACCTCTGCTGTGAGTCCAGTTTTAGTTTCCGATGCTTCACTTCAGGTTTACTGTATCCCTTGGACCTTCTCATTTGACGATGAAACACAGAAATTGCATCCGAATTTAATACAAAAGGCACAATGCCGACTTAAGTACAAGAGGACTGATACTCTAACTTTCTATGATTTGAACCTTTGTTGTGAGTCCAGTTTTAGTTTCCGATGCTTCACTTCAGGTTTACTGTATCCCTTGGACCTTCTTATTGACGATGAAACACAGAAATTGCATCCGAATTTAATATAAAAGGCACAATGCCGACTTAAGTACAAGAGGACTGATACTCCAACTTTCTATGATTTGAACCCCTCCTGTGAGTCCAGTTTTAGATTCCGATGCTTAACTTCGGATTTACTGTATCCCTTGGACCTTCTTATTGACGATGAAACACAGAAATTGCAACCGAATTTAATAAAAACGACACAATGCCAACTTACGTACAAGAGGACTGAAACTCTAACTTTCTATGATTTGAACCTCTACTGTGAGTCCAGTTTTAGATTCCGATGCTTAACTTCAGGTTTACCGTATCCCTTGGACCTTCTTATTGACGATGAAACACAGAAATTGCATCCGAATTTAATACAAGAGGCACAATGCCGACTTAAGTGCAAGAGGACTGAATCTCTAACTTTCCATGATTTGAACCTCTGCTGTGAGTCCAGTTTTAGTTTCCGATGCTTCACTTAAGGTTTGCTGTATCCCTTGGACCTTCTTATTGACGATGAGACACAGAAATTGCATTCGAATTTAATACAAAAGGCACAATGCCGACTTACGTACAAGAGGACTGAAACTCTAACTTTCTATGATTTGAACCACTGCTGTGAGACCAGTTTTAGATTCCGATGCTTAACTTCAGATTTACTGTATCCCTTGGACCTTCTTATTGACGATGAAACAAAGAAATTGCATCCGAATTTAATACAAAAGGCACAATGCCGACTTAAGTACAAGAGGACTGATACTCTAACTTTCTATGATTTGAACCTCTGTTGTGAGTCCAGTTTTAGTTTCCGATGCTTCACTTCAGGTTTACTGTATCCCTTGGACCTTCTTATTGACGATGAAACACAGAAATTGCATCCGAATTTAATATAAAAGGCACAATGCCGACTTAAGTACAAGAGGACTGATACTCTAACTTTCTATGATTTGAACCCCTCCTGTGAGTCCAGTTTTAGATTCCGGTGCTTAACTTCAGGTCACTGTATCCCTTGGACCTTCTTATTGACGATGTAACACAGAAATTGCAACCGAATTTAATAAAAACGACACAATGCCAACTTACGTACAAGAGGACTGAAACTCTAACTTTCTATGATTTGAACCTCTGCTGTGAGTCCAGTTTTAGATTCCGATGCTTAACTTCAGGTTTACCGTATCCCTTGGACCTTCTTATTGACGATGAAACACAGAAACTGCATCCGAATTTAATACAAAAGGCACAATGCCGACTTAAGTACAAGAGGACTGAAACTGCAACTTTCTATGATTTGAACCTCTGCTGTGAGTCCAGTTTAAGTTTCCGATGCTTCACTTCAGGTTTACTGTATCGCTTGGATCGTCTTATTGACGATGAAACACAGAAATTGCATCCGAATTTGATACAAATGGCACAATGCCGACTTAAGTACAAGAGGACTGAAACTCTAACTTTCTATGATTTGAACCTCTGCCGTGAGTCTAGTTTTAGTTTCCGATGCTTCACTTCAGGTTTACTGTATTCCTTGGACCTTCTTATTGACGATGAAACACAGAAATTGCATCCGAATTTAATACAAAAGGCACAATGCCGACTTAAGTACAAGAGGACTGAAACTGTAACTTTCTATGATTTGAACCTCTTCTGTAAGTCCAGTTTAAGTTTCCGATGCTTCACTTCAGATTTACTGTATCCCTTGGACATTCTCATTGACGATGAAACACAGAAATTGCATCCGAATTTAATACAAAAGGCACAATGCCGACTTAAGTACAAGAGGACTGATACTCTAACTTTCTATGATTTGAACCTCTGTTGTGAGTCCAGTTTTAGTTTCCGATGCTTCACTTAAGGTTTGCTGTATCCCTTGGACCTTCTTATTGACGATGAAACACAGAAATTGCATTCGAATTTAATACAAAAGGCACAATGCCGACTTACGTACAAGAGGACTGAAACTCTAACTTTCTATGATTTGAACCTCTGCTGAGAGTCCAGTTTTAGTTTCCGATGCTTCACTTCAGGTTTACTGTATCCCTTGGACCTTCTTATTGACGATGAAACATTGAAATTGCATCCGAAGTTAATACAAAAGGCACAATGCCGACTTAAGTAGAAGAGGACTGAAACTGTAACTTTCTATGATTTGAACCTCTGCTGTGGGTCCAGTTCAAGTTTCCGATGCTTCACTTCAGGTTTACTGTATCCCTTGGACCTTCTTATTGACGATGAAACACAGAAATTGCATCCGAATTTAATACAAAAGGCACAATGCAGACTTAAGTACAAGAGGACTGATACTCTAACTTTCTATGACTTGAACCTCTGCTGTGAGTCCAGTTTTAGTTTCCGATGCTTCACTTCAGGTATACTGTATCCCTTGGACCTTCTCATTGACGATGAAACACAGAAATTGCATCCGAATTTAATACAAAAGGCACAATGCCGACTTAAGCACAAGAGGACTGATACTCTAACTTTCTATGATTTGAACCTCTGTTGTGAGTCCAGTTTTAGTTTCCGATGCTTCACTTCAGGTTTACTGTATCCTTGGACCTTCTTATTGACGATGAAACACAGAAATTGCATCCGAATTTAATATAAAAGGCACAATGCCGACTTAAGTACAAGAGGACTGATACTCTAACTTTGTATGATTTGAACCCCTCCTGTGAGTCCAGTTTTAGATTCCGATGCTTAACTTCAGGTTTACTGTAACCCTGGGACCTTCTTATTGACGATGAAAGACAGAAATTGCATCTGACTTTAATAAAAAAGGCACAATGCCGACTTAAGTACAAGAGGACAGATACTCTAACTTTCTATGATTTGAACCCCTCCTGTGAGTCCAGTTTTAGATTCCGAAGCTTAACTTCAGGTTTACCGTATCCCTTGGACCTTCTTATTGACGATGAAACACAGAAATTGCATCCGAATTTAATACAAAAGGCACAATGCCGACATAAGTGCAAGAGGACTGAATCTCTAACTTTCCATGATTTGAACCTCTGCTGTGAGTCCAGTTTTAGTTTCCGATGCTTCACTTAAGGTTTGCTGTATCCCTTGGACCTTCTTATTGACGATGAAACACAGAAATTGCATTCGAATTTAATACAAAAGGCACAATGCCGACTTACATACAAGAGGACTGAAACTCTAACTTTCTATGATTTGAACCTCTGCTGTGAGTCCAGTTTTAGTTTCCGATGCTTCACTTCAGGTTTACTGTATCCCTTGGACCTTCTTATTGACGATGAAACACAGAAATTGCATCCGAATTTAATACAAAAGGCACAATGCCGACTTAAGTACAAGAGGACTGATACTCTAACTTTCTATGATTTGAACCTCTGTTGTGAGTCGAGTTTTAGTTTCCGATGCTTCACTTCAGGTTTACTGTATCCCTTGGACCTTCTTATTGACGATGAAACACAGAAATTGCATCCGAATTTAATACAAAAGGCACAATGCCGACTTAAGTGCAAGAGGACTGAAACTGTAACTTTCTATGATTTGAACCTCTTCTGTAAGTCGAGTTTAAGTTTCCGATGCTTCACTTCAGATTTACTGTATCCCTTGGACCTTCTCATTGACGATGAAACACAGAAATTGCATCCGAATTTAATACAAAAGGCACAATGCCGACTTAAGTACAAGAGGACTGATACTCTAACTTTCTACGATTTGAACCTCTGTTGTGAGTCCATTTTTAGTTTCCGATGCTTCACTTAAGGTTTGCTGTATCCCTTGGACCTTCTTATTGACGATGAAACACAGAAATTGCATTCGAATTTAATACAAAAGGCACAATGCCGACTTACGTACAAGAGGACTGAAACTCTAACTTTCTATGGTTTGAACCTCTGCTGTGAGTCCAGTTTTAGTTTCCGATGCTTCACTTCAGGTTTACTGTATCCCTTGGACCTTCTTATTGACGATGAAACATTGAAATTGCATCCGAAGTTAATACAAAAGGCACAATGCCGACTTAAGTAGAAGAGGACTGGAACTGTAACTTTCTATGATTTGAACCTCTGCTGTGAGTCCAGTTCAAGTTTCCGATGCTTCACTTCAGGTTTACTGTATCCCTTGGACCTTCTTATTGACGATGAAACACAGAAATTGCATCCGAATTTAATACAAAAGGCACAATGCAGACTTAAGTACAAGAGGACTGATACTCTAACTTTCTATGATTTGAACCTCTGCTGTGACTCCAGTTTTAGTTTCCGATGCTTCACTTCAGGTTTACTGTGTCCCTTGGACCTTCTCATTGACGATGAAACACAGAAATTGCATCCGAATTTAATACAAAAGGCACAATGCCGACTTAAGTACAAGAGGACTGATACTCTAACTTTCTATGATTTGAAAATCTGTTGTGAGTCCAGTTTTAGTTTCCGATGCTTCACTTCAGGTTTACTGTATCCCTTGGACCTTCTTATTGACGATGAAACACAGAAATTGCATTCGAATTTAATATAAATGGCACAAGGCCGACTTAAGTACAAGAGGACTGATACTCTAACTTTCTATGATTTGAACCCCTCCTGTGAGTCCAGTTTTAGATTCCGATGCTTAACTTCAGGTTTACTGTATCCCTTGGACCTTCTTATTGACGATGAAACACAGAAATTGCAACCGAATTTAATAAAAACGACACAATGCCGACTTAAGTACAAGAGGACTGATACTCTAACTTTCTATGATTTGAACCCCTCCTGTGAGTCCAGTTTTAGTTTCCGATGCTTTACTTCAGGTTTACTGTATCCCTTGGACCTTCTTACTGACGATGAAACACAGAAAATGCATCCGAATTTAATAAAAAAGGCACAATGACGACTTAAGTACAAGAGGACTGATACTCTAACTTTCTATGATTTGAACCCCTCCTGTGAGTCCAGTTTTAGATTCCGATGCTTCACTTCGGGTTTACAGTATCCCTTGGACCCTCTTATTGACGATGAAACACAGAAATTGCATCCGAATTTAATACAAAAGGCACAATGCCGACTTAAGTGCAAGAGGACTGAATCTCTAACTTTCTATGATTTGAACCTCCGCTGTGAGTCCAGTTTTAGTTTCCGATGCTTCACTTAAGGTTTGCTGTATCCCTTGGACCTTCTTATTGACGATGAAACACAGAAATTGCATTCGAATTTAATACAAAAGGCACAATGCCGACTGACGTACAAGAGGACTGAAACTCTAACTTTCTATGATTTGAACCTCTGCTGTGAGTCCAGTTTTAGTTTCCGATGCTTCACTTCAGGTTTACTGTATCCCTTGGACCTTCTTATTGACGATGAAACATTGAAATTGCATCCGAAGTTAATACAAAAGGCACAATGCCGACTTAAGTAGAAGAGGACTGAAACTGTAACTTTCTATGATTTGAACCTCTGCTGTGAGTCCAGTTCAAGTTTCCGAAGCTTCACTTCAGGTTTACTGTATCCCTTGGACCTTCTTATTGACGATGAAACAGAGAAATTGCATCCGAATTTAATACAAAAGGCATAATGCAGACCTAAGTACAAGAGGACTGATACTCTAACTTTCTATGATTTGAACCTCTGCTGTGAGTCCAGTTTTAGTTTCCGATGCTTCACTTCAGGTTTACTGTATCCCTTGGACCTTCTTATTGACGATGAAACACAGAAATTGCATCCGAATTTAATATAAAAGGCACAATGCCGACTTAACTACAAGAGGACTGATACTCTAACTTTCTATGATTTGAACCCCTCCTGTGAGTCCAGTTTTAGTTTCCGATGCTTCACTTCAGGTTTACTGTATCCCTTGGACCTTCTTACTGACGATGAAACACAGAAATTGCATCCGAATTTAATAAAAAAGGCACAATGCCGACTTAAGTACAAGAGGACTGATACTCTAACTTTCTATGATTTGAACCCCTCCTGTGAGTCCAGTTTTAGATTCCGATGCTTAACTTCTGGTTTACTGTATCCCTTGGACCCTCTTATTGACGATGAAACACAGAAATTGCATCCGAATTCAATACAAAAGGCACAATGCCGACTTAAGTGCAAGAGGACTGAATCTCTAACTTTCTATGATTTGAACCTCTGCTGTGAGTCCAGTTTTAGTTTCCGATGCTTCACTTAAGGTTTACTGTATCCCTTGGACCTTCTTATTGACGATGAATCACAGAAATTGCATTCGAATTTAATGAAAAAGGCATAATGCCGACTTACGTACAAGAGGACTGAAACTCTAACTTTCTATGATTTGAACCTCTGCTGTGAGTCCAGTTTTAGTTTCCGATGCTTAACTTCAGGTTTACTGTATCCCTTGGACCTTCTTATTGACGATGAAACACAGAAATTGCATCCGAATTTAATACAAAAGGCACAATGCCGACTTAAGTACAAGAGGACTGAAACTCTAACTTTCTATGATTTGAACCTCTGATGTGAGTCCAGTTTTAGTTTCCGATGCTTCACTTCAGGTTTACTGTGTCCCTTGGACCTTCTTATTGTCGATGAAACACAGAAATTGCATCCGAATTTAATGAAAAACGCACAATGCCAACTTAAGTACAAGAGGACTGAAACTCTAACTTTCTATGATTTTAACCTCTGCTGTGAGTCCAATTTTAGTTTCCGATGCTTCACTTCAGGTTTACTGTATCCCTGGACCTTCTTATTGACGATGAAAGACAGAAATTGCATCTGACTTTAATAAAAAAGGCACAATGCCGACTTAAGTACAAGAGGACAGATACTCTAACTTTCTATGATTTGAACCCCTCCAGTGAGTCCAGTTTTAGATTCCGATGCTTAACTTCAGGTTTACTGTATCTCTTGGACCTTCTTACTGACGATGAAACACAGAAATAGCATCCGAATTTAATGAAAAAGGCACAATGCCGATTTAAGTACAAGAAGACTGATACTCTAACTTTCTATGATTTGAACCCCTCCTGTGGGTCCAGTTTTAGATTCCGATGTTTAACTTCAGGTTTACTGTATCCCTTGGACCTTCTTATTGACGATGAAACACAGAAATTGCATCCGAATTTATTACAAAAGGCACAATGCCGACTTAAGTACAAGAGGACTGATACTCTAACTTTCGATGATTTGAACCTCTCCTGTGAGTCCAGTTTTATATTCCGATGCTTCACTTCAGGTTTACTGTATCCCTTGGACCCTCTTATTGACGATGAAACACAGAAATTGCATCCGAATTTAATACAAAAGGCACAATGCCGACTTAAGTACAAGAGGACTGAATCTCTAACTTTCTATGATTTGAACCTCTGCTGTGAGTCCAGTTTTAGTTTCCGATGCTTCACTTCAGGTATACTGTATCCCTTGGACCTTCTTATTGACGATGAAACATAGAAATTGCATCCGAAGTTAATACAAAAGGCACAATGCCGACTTAAGTACAAGAGGACTGATACTCTAACTTTCTATGATTTGAACCCCTCCTGTGAGTCCAGTTTTAGATTCCGATGCTTAACGTCTGGTTTACTGTATCCCTAGGACCTTCTTATTGACGATGAAACACAGAAATTGCATCCAAATTCAATACAAAAGGCACAATGCCGACTTAAGTACAAGAGTACTGAAACTCTAACTTTTATGATTTGAACCACTGCTGTGAGTCCAGTTTTCGTTTCCGATGCTTCACTTCAGGTTTACTGTATTCCTTGGACCTTCTTATTGAAGATGAAACACAGAAATTGTATCCGAATTTAATACAAAAGGCACAATGCCGACTTAAGTAAAAGAGGACTGATACTCTGACTTTCTATGATTTGAACCTCTCCTGTGAGTCCAGTTTTAGATTCCGATGCTTCACTTCGGGTTTACTGTATCCGTTGGACCCTCTTATTGACGATGAAACACAGAAATTGCATCCGAATTTAATACAAAAGGCACAATGCCCACTTAAGTACATGAGGACTGAAACTCTAACTTTCTATGATTTGAAGCACTGCTGTGAGTCCAGTTTTAGTTTCCGATGCTTCACTTCAGGTTTACTGTATCCCTTAGGCCTTCTTATTGACGATGAAACACAGAAATTGCATCCGAATTCAATACAAAAGGCACAATGCCGACTTAAGTACAAGAGGACTGAAACTCTAACTTTCTATGATTTGAACCTCTCCTGTGAGTCCAGTTTTAGATTCCGATGCTTCACTTCGGGTTTACTGTATCCCTTGGACCCTCGTATTGACGATGAAACACAGAAATTGCATCCGAATTTAATACAATAGGCACAATGCCGACTTAAGTGCGAGAGGACTGAATCTCTAACTTTCTATGATTTGAACCTCTGCTGTGAGTCCAGTTTTAGTTTCCGATGCTTCACTTAAGGTTTACTGTATCCCTTGCACCTTCTTATTGACCATGAAACACAGAAATTGCATCCGAATTTAATACAAAAGGCACAATGCTGACTTACGTACAAGAGGACTGAAACTCTAACTTTGTATGATTTGAACCTCTGCCGTGAGTCCAGTTTTAGTTTCCGATGCTTAACTTCAGGTTTACTGTATCCCTTGGACCTTCTTATTGACGATGAAACACAGAAATTGCATCGGAATTTAATACAAAAGGCACAATGCCGACTTGAGTACAAGAGGACTGAAACTCTAACTTTCTATGATTTGAACCTCCGCTGTGAGTCCAGTTTTAGTTTCCTATGCTTCACATCAGGTTTACTGTATTCCTTGGAACTTCTTATTGACGATGTAACACAGAAATTGCATCCGAATTTAATACAAAAGGCACAATGCCGACTTAAGTACAAGTGGACTGAAACTCTAACATTCTATGATTTGAACCTCTGCTATGAGTCCAGTTTTAGTTTCCGATGCTTCACTTCAGGTTTACTGTATCCCTTGGACCTTCTTATTGACGATGAAACACAGAAATTGCATCTGACTTTAATAAAAAAGGCACAATGCCGACTTAAGTACAAGAGGACAGATACTCTAACTTTCTATGATTTGAACCCCTCCAGTGAGTCCAGTTTTAGATGCCGATGCTTAACTTCAGGTTTACTGTATCTCTTGGACCTTCTTACTGACGATGAAACACAGAAATTGCATCCGAATTTAATGAAAAAGGCACAATGCCGATTTAAGTACAAGAAGACTGATACTCTAACTTTCTATGATTTGAACCCCTCCTGTGGGTCCAGTTTTAGATTCCGATGTTTAACTTCAGGTTTACTGTATCCCTTGGACCTTCTTATTGACGATGAAACACAGAAATTGCATCCGAATTTAATACAAAAGGCACAATGCCGACTTAAGTACAAGAGGACTGATACTCTAACTTTCGATGATTTGAACCTCTCCTGTGAGTCCAGTTTTATATTCCGATGCTTCACTTCAGGTTTACTGTATCCCTTGGACCCTCTTATTGACGATGAAACACAGAAATTGCATCCGAATTTAATACAAAAGGCACAATGCCGACTTAAGTACAAGAGGACTGAATCTCTAACTTTCTATGATTTGAACCTCTGCTGTGAGTCCAGTTATAGTTTCCGATGCTTCACTTCAGGTATACTGTATCCCTTGGACCTTCTTATTGACGATGAAACATAGAAATTGCATCCGAAGTTAATACAAAAGGCACAATGCCGACTTAAGTACAAGAGGACTGATACTCTAACTTTCTATGATTTGAACCGCTCCTGTGAGTCCAGTTTTAGATTCCGATGCTTAACTTCTGGATTACTGTATCCCTAGGACCTTCTTATTGACGATGAAACACAGAAATTGCATCCGAATTCAATACAAAAGGCACAATGCCGACTTAAGTACAAGAGTACTGAAACTCTAACTTTTATGATTTGAACCTCTGCTGTGAGTCCAGTTTTAGTTTCCGATACTTCACTTCAGGTTTACTGTATTCCTTGGACCTTCTTATTGAAGATGAAACACAGAAATTGTATCCGAATTTAATACAAAAGGCACAATGCCGACTTAAGTAAAAGAGGACTGATACTCTGACTTTCTATGATTTGAACCTCTCCTGTGAGTCCAGTTTTAGATTCCGATGCTTCACTTCGGGTTTACTGTATCCGTTGGACCCTCTTATTGACGATGAAACACAGAAATTGCATCCGAATTTAATACAAAAGGCACAATGCCCACTTAAGTACATGAGGACTGAAACTCTAACTTTCTATGATTTGAAGCACTGCTGTGAGTCCAGTTTTAGTTTCCGATGCTTCACTTCAGGTTTACTGTATCCCTTAGGCCTTCTTATTGACGATGAAACACAGAAATTGCATCCGAATTCAATACAAAAGGCACAATGCCGACTTAAGTACAAGAGGACTGAAACTCTAACTTTCTATGATTTGAACCTCTCCTGTGAGTCCAGTTTTAGATTCCGATGCTTCACTTCGGGTTTACTGTATCCCTTGGACCCTCGTATTGACGATGAAACACAGAAATTGCATCCGAATTTAATACAATAGGCACAATGCCGACTTAAGTGCGAGAGGACTGAATCTCTAACTTTCTATGATTTGAACCTCTGCTGTGAGTCTAGTTTTAGTATCCAATGCTTCACTTAAGGTTTACTGTATCCCTTGCACCTTCTTATTGACCATGAAACACAGAAATTGCATCCGAATTTAATACAAAAGGCACAATGCTGACTTACGTACAAGAGGACTGAAACTCTAACTTTGTATGATTTGAACCTCTGCCGTGAGTCCAGTTTTAGTTTCCGATGCTTAACTTCAGGTTTACTGTATCCCTTGGACCTTCTTATTGACGATGAAACACAGAAATTGCATCGGAATTTAATACAAAAGGCACAATGCCGACTTGAGTACAAGAGGACTGAAACTCTAACTTTCTATGATTTGAACCTCCGCTGTGAGTCCAGTTTTAGTTTCCGATGCTTCACATCAGGTTTACTGTATTCCTTGGAACTTCTTATTGACGATGTAACACAGAAATTGCATCCGAATTTAATACAAAAGGCACAATGCCGACTTAAGTACAAGTGGACTGAAACTCTAACATTCTATGATTTGAACCTCTGCTATGAGTCCAGTTTTAGTTTCCGATGCTTCACTTCAGGTTTACTGTATCCCTTGGACCTTCTTATTGACTATGAAACACAGATATTGCATCCGAATTTAATACAAAAGGCACAATGCCGACTTAAGTACAAGAGGACTGAAACTCTAACTTTTTATGATTTAAACCTCTGCTGTGGGTCCAGTTTTAGTTTCCGATGCTTCACTTCATGTTTACTGTATCCCTTGGACCTTCCTATTGACGATGAAACACAGAAATTGCATTTGAATTTAATAAAAAAGGCACAATGCCAACTTAAGTACAAGAGGACTGATTCTCTAACTTTCTATGATTTGAACCCCTTTTGTGAGTCCAGTTTTAGTTTCCGATGCTTCACTTCAGGTTTACTGTATCCCTTGGACCTTCTTATTGACGATGAAACACAGAAATTGCATCCGAATTTAATAAAAAAGGCACAATGCCGACTTAAGTACAAGAGGACCGATACTCTAACTTTCTATGATATGAACCCCTCCTGTGAGTCCAGTTTTAGATTCCGATGCATAACCTCTGGTTTACTGTATCCCTTGGACCTTCTTACTGACGATGAAACACAGAAATTGCATCCGAATTTAATACAAGAGGCACAATGCCGACTTGAGTAAAAGAGGACTGATACTCTAACTTTCTATGATTTGAACCTCTCCTGTGAGTCCAGTTTTAGATTCCGATGCTTCACTTCGGGTTTACTGTATCCCTTGGACCCTCTTATTGACGATGAAACACAGAAATTTCATCCGAATTTAATACAAAAGGCACAATGCCGACTTAAGTACATGAGGACTGAAAGTCTAACTTTCTATGATTTTAACCTCTGCTGTGAGACCAGTTTTAGTTTCCGATGCTTCACTTCAGGTTTACTGTATCCCTTGGACCTTCTTATTGACGATGAAACACAGAATGTGCATCCGAATTTAATACAAAAGGCACAATGCCGACTTAAGTACAAGTGGACTGAAACTCTAACATTCTATGATTTGAACCTCTGCTATGAGTCCAGTTTTAGTTTCCGATGCTTCACTTCAGGTTTACTGTATCCCTTGGACCTTCTTATTGACGATGAAACACAGATATTGCATCCGAATTTAATACAAAAGGCACAATGCCGACTTAAGTACAAGAGGACTGAAACTCTAACTTTCTATGATTTAAACCTCTGCTGTGGGTCCAGTTTTAGTTTCCGATGCTTCACTTCATGTTTACTGTATCCCTTGGACCTTCCTATTGACGATGAAACACAGAAATTGCATTTGAATTTAATAAAAAAGGCACAATGCCAACTTAAGTACAAGAGGACTGATACTCTAACTTTCTATGATTTGAACCCCTTTTGTGAGTCCAGTTTTAGTTTCCGATGCTTCACTTCAGGTTTACTGTATCCCTTGGACCTTCTTATTGACGATGAAACACAGAAATTGTATCCGAATTTAATAAAAAAGGCACAATGCCGACTTAAGTACAAGAGGACCGATACTCTAACTTTCTATGATATGAACCCCTCCTGTGAATCCAGTTTTAGATTCCGATGCATAACCTCTGGTTTACTGTATCCCTTGGACCTTCTTACTGACGATGAAACACAGAAATTGCATCCGAATTTAATACAAGAGGCACAATGCCGACTTGAGTAAAAGAGGACTGATACTCTAACTTTCTATGATTTGAACCTCTCCTGTGAGTCCAGTTTTAGATTCCGATGCTTCACTTCGGGTTTACTGTATCCCTTGGACCCTCTTATTGACGATGAAACACAGAAATTTCATCCGAATTTAATACAAAAGGCACAATGCCGACTTAAGTACATGAGGACTGAAAGTCTAACTTTCTATGATTTTAACCTCTGCTGTGAGACCAGTTTTAGTTTCCGATGCTTCACTTCAGGTTTACTGTATCCCTTGGACCTTCTTATTGACGATGAAACACAGAATGTGCATCCGAATTTAATACAAAAGGCACAATGCCGACTTACGTACAAGAGGACTGAAACTCTAACTTTCTATGATTTGAACCTCTGCTGTGAGTCCAGTTTTAGTTTCCGATGCTTAACTTCAGGTTTACTGTATCCCTTGGACCTTCTTATTGACGATGAAACACAGAAATTGCATCCGAATTTAATACAAAAGGCACAATGCCGACTTAAGTACAAGAGGACTGATACTCTAACTTTCGATGATTTGAACCTCTCCTTTGAGACCAGTTTTAGATTCCGATGCTTCACTTCAGTTTTACTGTATCCCTTGGACCCTCTTATTGTCGACGAAACACAGAAATTGCATCCGAATTTAATACAAAAGGCACAATGCCGACTTAAGTACAAGAGGACTGAAACTCTAACTTTCTATGATTTGAACCTCTGCTGTGAGTCCAGTTTTAGTTTCCGATGCTTCACTTCAGGTATACTGTATCCCTTGGACCTTCTTATTGACGATGAAACATAGAAATTGCATCCGAAGTCAATACAAAAGGCACAATGCCGACTTAAGTACAAGAGGACTGATAGTCTAACTTTCTATGATTTGAACCCCTCCTGTGAGTCCAGTTTGAGATTCCGATGCTTAACTTCTGGTTTACTGTATCCCTTCGACCTTCTTATTGACGATGAAACACAGAAATTGCATCCGAATTTAATAGAAAAGGCACAATGCCGACTTAAGTACAAGAGTACTGAAACTCTAACTTTCTATGATTTGAACCTCTGCTGTGAGTCCAATTTTAGTTTCCGATGCTTCACTACAGGTTTACTGTATTCCTTGGACCTTTTTATTGACGATGAAACACAGAAATTGCATCCGAATTCAATACAAAAGGCACAATGCCGACTTAAGTACAAGAGGACTGAAACTCTAACTTTCTATGATTTGAACCTCTCCTGTGAGTCCAGTTTTAGATTCCGATGCTTCACTTCGGGTTTACTGTATCGCTTGGACCCTCGTATTGACGATGAAACACAGAAATGGCATCCGAATTTAATACAAAAGTCTCAATGCCGACTTAAGTGCAAGAGGACTGAATCTCTAACTTTCTATGATTTGAACCTGTGATGTGAGTCCAATTTTAGTTTCCGATGCTTAACTTCAGGTTTACTGTATCCCTTGGACCTTCTTATTGACGATGAAACACAGAAATTGCATCCGAATTTAATACAAAAGGCACAATGACGACTTGAGTACAAGAGGACTGAAACTCTAACTTTCTATGATTTGAACCTCTGCTGTGAGTAGAGTTTTTGTTTCCGATGCTTCACTTCAGGTTTACTGTATTCCTTGGACCTTCTTATTGACGATGAAACACAGAAATTGCATCCGAATTTAATACAAAAGGCACAATGCCGACTTAAGTACAAGAGGACTGAAACTATAACTTTCTATGATTTGAACCTCTGCTGTGAGTCCAGTTTTAGTTTCCGATGCTTCACTTCAGGTTTACTGTATCCCTTGGACCTTCTTATTGACGATGAAACACAGAAATTGCATCCGAATTTAATACAAAAGGCACAATGCCGACTTAAGTACAAGAGGACTGAAACTCTAACTTTCTATGATTTAAACCTCTGCTGTGGGTCCAGTTTTAGTTTCCGATGCTTCACTTCATGTTTACTGTATCCCTTGGACCTTCCTAATAACGATGAAACACAGAAATTGCATCCGAATTTAATAAAAAAGGCACAATGCCGACTTAAGTACAAGAGGACTGATACTCTAACTTTCGATGATTTGAACCTCTCCTGTGAGTCCACTTTTAGATTCCGATGCTTCACTTCAGGTTTACTGTATCCCTTGGACCCTCTTATTGACGATGAAACACAGAAATTGCATCCGAATTGAATACAAAATTCACAATGCCGACTTAAGTACAAGAGGACTGAAACTGTAACTTTCTATGATTTGAACCTCTGCTGTGAGTCCAGTTTCAGTTTCCGATGCTTCACTTCACGTATACTGTATCCCTTGGACCTTCTTATTGACGATGAAACATAGAAATTGCATCCGAATTTAATACAAAAGGCACAATGCCGACTTAAGTACAAGAGTACTGAAACTCTAACTTTCTATGATTTGAACCTCTGCTGTGAGTCCAGATTTAGTTTCCGATGCTTCACTACAGGTTTACTGTATTCCTTGGACCTTTTTATTGACGATGAAACACAGAAATTGCATCCGAATTTAATACAAAAGGCACAATGCCGACTTAAGTGCAAGAGGACTGATTCTCTAACTTTCTATGATTTGAACCTCTGCTGTGAGTCCAGTTTTAGTTTCCGATGCTTCACTTAAGGTTTGCTGTATCCCTTGGACCTTCTTATTGACGATGAAACACAGAAATTGCATTCGAATTTAATACAAAAGGCACAATGCCAACTTACGTACAAGAGGACTGAAACTCTAACTTTCTATGATTTGAACCTCTGCCGTGAGTCCAGTTTTAGTTTCCGATGCTTAACTTCAGGTTTACTGTATCCCTTGGACCTTCTTATTGACGATGAAACACAGAAATTGCATCCGAATTTAATACAAAAGGCACAATGCAGACTTGAGTACAAGAGGACTGAAACTCTAACTTTCTATGATTTGAACCTCTCCTGTGAGTCCAGTTTTAGATTCCGATGCTTCACTTCGGGTTTACTGTATCGCTTGGACCCTCGTATTGACGATGAAACACAGAAATGGCATCCGAATTTAATACAAAAGTCACAATGCCGACTTAAGTGCAAGAGGACTGAATCTCTAACTTTCTATGATTTGAACCTGTGCTGTGAGTCCAATTTTAGTTTCCGATGCTTAACTTCAGGTTTACTGTATCCCTTGGACCTTCTTATTGACGATGAAACACAGAAATTGCATCCGAATTTAATACAAAAGGCACAATGACGACTTGAGTACAAGAGGACTGAAACTCTAACTTTCTATGATTTGAACCTCTGCTGTGAGTAGAGTTTTTGTTTCCGATGCTTCACTTCAGGTTTACTGTATTCCTTGGACCTTCTTATTGACGATGAAACACAGAAATTGCATCCGAATTCAATACAAAAGGCACAATGCCGACTTAAGTACAAGAGGACTGAAACTATAACTTTCTATGATTTGAACCTCTGCTGTGAGTCCAGTTTTAGTTTCCGATGCTTCACTTCAGGTTTACTGTATCCCTTGGACCTTCTTATTGACGATGAAACACAGAAATTGCATCCGAATTTAATACAAAAGGCACAATGCCGACTTAAGTACAAGAGGACTGAAACTCTAACTTTCTATGATTTAAACCTCTGCTGTGGGTCCAGTTTTAGTTTCCGATGCTTCACTTCATGTTTACTGTATCCCTTGGACCTTCCTAATAACGATGAAACACAGAAATTGCATCCGAATTTAATAAAAAAGGCACAATGCCGACTTAAGTACAAGAGGACTGATACTCTAACTTTCGATGATTTGAACCTCTCCTGTGAGTCCACTTTTAGATTCCGATGCTTCACTTCAGGTTTACTGTATCCCTTGGACCCTCTTATTGACGATGAAACACAGAAATTGCATCCGAATTGAATACAAAAGGCACAATGCCGACTTAAGTACAAGAGGACTGAAACTGTAACTTTCTATGATTTGAACCTCTGCTGTGAGTCCAGTTTTAGTTTCCGATGCTTCACTTCACGTATACTGTATCCCTTGGACCTTCTTATTGACGATGAAACATAGAAATTGCATCCGAATTTAATACAAAAGGCACAATGCCGACTTAAGTACAAGAGTACTGAAACTCTAACTTTCTATGATTTGAACCTCTGCTGTGAGTCCAGTTTTAGTTTCCGATGCTTCACTACAGGTTTACTGTATTCCTTGGACCTTTTTATTGACGATGAAACACAGAAATTGCATCCGAATTTAATACAAAAGGCACAATGCCGACTTAAGTACAAGTGGACTGAAACTCTAACATTCTATGATTTGAACCTCTGCTGTGAGTCCAGTTTTAGTTTCCGATGCTTCACTTCAGGTTTACTGTATCCCTTGGACCTTCTTATTGACGATGAAACACAGAAATTGCATCCGAATTTAATACAAAAGGCACAATGCCGACTTAAGTACAAGAGGACTGAAACTCTAACTTTCTATGATTTAAACCTCTGCTGTGGGTCCAGTTTTAGTTTCCGATGCTTCACTTCATGTTTACTGTATCCCTTGGACCTTCCTATTGACGATGAAACACAGAAATTGCATCTGAATTTAATAAAAAAGGCACAATGCCAACTTAAGTACAAGAGGACTGATACTCTAACTTTCTATGATTTGAACCCCTTTTGTGAGTCCAGTTTTAGTTTCCGATGCTTCACCTCAGGTTTACTGTATCCCTTGGACCTTCTTATTGACGATGAAACACAGAAATTGCATCCGAATTTAATAAAAAAGGCACAATGCCGACTTAAGTACAAGAGGACCGATACTCTAACTTTCTATGATATGAACCCCTCCTGTGAGTCCAGTTTTAGATTCCGATGCATAACCTCTGGTTTACTGTATCCCTTGGACCTTCTTACTGACGATGAAACACAGAAATAGCATCCGAATTTAATACAAAAGGCACAATGCCGACTTAAGTACATGAGGACTGAAAGTCTAACTTTCTATGATTTTAACCTCTGCTGTGAGACCAGTTTTAGTTTCCGATGCTTCACTTCAGGTTTACTGTATCCCTTGGACCTTCTTATTGACGATGAAACACAGAATGTGCATCCGAATTTAATACAAAAGGCACAATGCCGACTTACGTACAAGAGGACTGAAACTCTAACTTTCTATGATTTGAACCTCTGCTGTGAGTCCAGTTTTAGTTTCCGATGCTTAACTTCAGGTTTACTGTATCCCTTGGACCTTCTTATTGACGATGAAACACAGAAATTGCATCCGAATTTAATACAAAAGGCACAATGCCGACTTAAGTACAAGAGGACTGATACTCTAACTTTCGATGATTTGAACCTCTCCTTTGAGTCCAGTTTTAGATTCCGATGCTTCACTTCAGTTTTACTGTATCCCTTGGACCCTCTTATTGACGACGAAACACAGAAATTGCATCCGAATTTAATACAAAAGGCACAATGCCGACTTAAGTACAAGAGGACTGAAACTCTAACTTTCTATGATTTGAACCTCTGCTGTGAGTCCAGTTTTAGTTTCCGATGCTTCACTTCAGGTATACTGTATCCCTTCGACCTTCTTATTGACGATGAAACACAGAAATTGAATCCGAATTTAATACAAAAGGCACAATGCCGACTTGAGTACAAGAGGACTGAAACTCTAACTTTCTATGATTTGAACCTTCGCTGTGAGTCCAGTTTTAGTTTCCGATGCTTCACATCAGGTTTACTGTATTCCTTGGAACTTCTTATTGACGATGTAACACAGAAATTGCATCCGAATTTAATACAAAAGGCACAATGCCGACTTAAGTACAAGTGGACTGAAACTCTAACATTCTATGATTTGAACCTCTGCTGTGAGTCCAGTTTTAGTTTCCGATGCTTCACTTCAGGTTTACTGTATTCCTTGGACCTTCTTATTGACGATGAAACACAGAAATTGAATCCGAATTTAATACAAAAGGCACAATGCCGACTTAAGTACAAGAGGACTGAAACTCTAACTTTCTATGATTTAAACCTCTGCTGTGGGTCCAGTTTTAGTTTCCGATGCTTCACTTCATGTTTACTGTATCCCTTGGACCTTCCTATTGACGGTGAAACACAGAAATTGCATTTGAATTTAATAAAAAAGGCACAATGCCAACTTACGTACAAGAGGACTGATACTCTAACTTTCTATGATTTGAACCCCTTTTGTGAGTCCAGTTTTAGATTCCGATGCATAACCTCTGGTTTACTGTATCCCTTGGACCTTCTTACTGACGATGAAACACAGAAATTGCATCCGAATTTAATA
The DNA here is from genome assembly GCF_021461395.2 of Schistocerca americana. Classification (NCBI taxonomy): domain Eukaryota; kingdom Metazoa; phylum Arthropoda; class Insecta; order Orthoptera; family Acrididae; genus Schistocerca; species Schistocerca americana. The sequence continues at coordinate 105,855 of NW_025726014.1, forward strand.
CAAAAGGCACAATGCCGACTTGAGTAAAAGAGGACTGATACTCTAACTTTCTATGATTTGAACCTGTCCTGTGAGTCCAGTTTTAGATTCCGATGCTTCACTTCGGGTTTACTGTATCCCTTGGACCCTCTTATTAACGATGAAACACAGAAATTTCATCCGAATTTAACACAAAAGGCACAATGCCGACTTAAGTACATGAGGACTGAAAGTCTAACTTTCTATGATTTTAACCTCTGCTGTGAGACCAGTTTTAGTTTCCGATGCTTCACTTCAGGTTTACTGTATCCCTTGGACCTTCTTATTGACGATGAAACACAGAATGTGCATCCGAATTTAATACAAAAGGTACAATGCCGACTTACGTACAAGAGGACTGAAACTCTAACTTTCTATGATTTGAACCTCTGCTGTGAGTCCAGTTTTAGTTTCCGATGCTTAACTTCAGGTTTACTGTATCCCTTGGACCTTCCTATTGACGATGAAACACAGAAATTGCATCCGAATTTAATACAAAAGGCACAATGCCGACTTAAGTACAAGAGGACTGATACTCTAACTTTCGATGATTTGAACCTCTCCTTTGAGTCCAGTTTTAGATTCCGATGCTTCACTTCAGTTTTACTGTATCCCTTGGACCCTCTTATTGACGACGAAACACAGAAATTGCATCCGAATTTAATACAAAAGGCACAATGCCGACTTAAGTACAAGAGGACTGAAACTCTAACTTTCTATGATTTGAACCTCTGCTGTGAGTCCAGTTTTAGTTTCCGATGCTTCACTTCAGGTATACTGTTTCCCTTGGACCTTCTTATTGACGATGGAACATAGAAATTGCATCCGAAGTCAATACAAAGGGCACAATGCCGACTTAAGTACAAGAGGACTGATAGTCTAACATTCTATGATTTGAACCCCTCCTGTGAGTCCAGTTTTAGATTCCGATGTTTAACTTCTGGTTTACTGTATCCCTTCGACCTTCTTATTGACGATGAAACACAGAAATTGCATCCGAATTTAATAGAAAGGGCACAATGCCGACTTAAGTACAAGAGTACTGAAACTCTAACTTTATATGATTTGAACCTCTGCTGTGAGTCCAGTTTTAGTTTCCGATGCTTCACTACAGGTTTACTGTATTCCTTGGACCTTTTTATTGACGATGAAACACAGAAATTGCATCCGAATTCAATACAAAAGGCACAATGCCGACTTAAGTACAAGAGGACTGAAACTTTAAGTTTCTATGATTTGAACCTCTCCTGTGAGTCCAGTTTTAGATTCCGATGCTTCACTTCGGGTTTACTGTATCGCTTGGACCCTCGTATTGACGATGAAACACAGAAATGGCATCCGAATTTAATGCAAAAGGCACAATGCCGACTTAAGTGCAAGAGGACTGAATCTCTAACTTTCTATGATTTGAACCTGTGCTGTGAGTCCAATTTTAGTTTCCGATGCTTAACTTCAGGTTTACTGTATCCCTTGGACCTTCTTATTGACGATGAAACACAGAAATTGCATCCGAATTTAATATAAAAGGCACAATGACGACTTGAGTACAAGAGGACTGAAACTCTAACTTTCTATGATTTGAACCTCTGCTGTGAGTCGAGTTTTTGTTTCCGATGCTTCACTTCAGGTTTACTGTATTCCTTGGACCTTCTTATTGACGATGAAACACAGAAATTGCATCCGAATTTAATACAAAAGGCACAATGCCGACTTAAGTACAAGAGGACTGAAACTATAACTTTCTATGATTTGAACCTCTGCTGTGAGTCCAGTTTTAGTTTCCGATGCTTCACTTCAGGTTTACTGTATCCCTTGGACCTTCTTATTGACGATGAAACACAGAAATTGCATCCGAATTTAATACAAAAGGCACAATGCCGACTTAAGTACAAGAGGACTGAAACTCTAACTTTCTATGATTTAAACCTCTGCTGTGGGTCCAGTTTTAGTTTCCGATGCTTCACTTCATGTTTACTGTATCCCTTGGACCTTCCTATTAACGATGAAACACAGAAATTGCATCCGAATTTAATACAAAAGGCACAATGCCGACTTAAGTACAAGAGGACTGAAACTGTAATTTTCTATGATTTGAACCTCTGCTGTGAGTCCAGTTTTAGTTTCCGATGCTTCACTTCAGGTATGCTGTATCCCTTGGACCTTCTTATTGACGATGAAACATAGAAATTGCATCCGAATTTAATACAAAAGGCACAATGCCGACTTAAGTACAAGAGTACTGAAACTCTAACTTTCTATGATTTGAACCTCTGCTGTGAGTCCAGTTTTAGTTTCCGATGCTTCACTACAGGTTTACTGTATTCCTTGGACCTCTTTATTGACGATGAAACACAGAAATTGCATCCGAATTTAATACAAAAGGCACAATGCCGACTTAAGTGCAAGAGGACTGAATCTCTAACCTTCTATGTTTTGAACCTCTGCTGTGAGTCCAGTTTTAGTTTCCGATGCTTCACTTAAGGTTTGCTGTATCCCTTGGACCTTCTTATTGACGATGAAACACAGAAATTGCATTCGTATTTAATACAAAAGGCACAATGCCAACTTACGTACAAGAGGACTGAAACTCTAACTTTCTATGATTTGAACCTCTGCTGTGAGTCCAGTTTTAGTTTCCGATGCTTCACTTCAGGTTTACTGTAACCCTGGGACCTTCTTATTGACGATGAAAGACAGAAATTGCATCTGACTTTAATAAAAAAGGCACAATGCCGACTTAAGTACAAGAGGACAGATACTCTAACTTTCTATGATTTGAACCCCTCCTGTGAGTCCAGTTTTAGATTCCGATGCTTAACTTCAGGTTTACCGTATCCCTTGGACCTTCTTATTGACGATGAAACACAGAAATTGCATCCGAATTTAATACAAAAGGCACAATGCCGACTTAAGTGCAAGAGGACTGAATCTCTAACTTTCCAAGATTTGAACCTCTGCTGTGAGTCCAGTTTTAGTTTCCGATGCTTCACTTAAGGTTTGCTGTATCCCTTGGACCTTCTTATTGACGATGAAACACAGAAATTGCATTCGAATTTAATACAAAAGGCACAATGCCAACTTACGTACAAGAGGACTGAAACTCTAACTTTCTATGATTTGAACCTCTGCTGTGAGTCCAGTTTTAGTTTCCGATGCTTCACTTCAGGTTTACTGTATCCCTTGGACCTTCTTATTGACGATGAAACACAGAATGTGCATCCGAATTTAATACAAAAGGCACAATGCCGACTTACGTACAGGAGGACTGAAACTCTAACTTTCTATGAATAGAACCTCTGCTGTGAGTCCAGTTTTAGTTTCCGATGCTTAACTTCAGGTTTACTGTATACCTTGGACCTCCTTATTGACGATGAAACACTGAAATTGCATCCGATTTTAATACAAAGGCACAATGCCGACTTATGTACAAGAAGACTGAAACTCTAACTTTCTATGATTTGAAGCTCTGCTGTGAGTCCAGTTTTAGTTTCCGATGCTTCACTTCAGGTTTACTGTATCCCTTGCACCTTCTTATTGACGATGAAACACAGAAATTGCATCCGAATTCAATACAAAAGGCACAATGCCGACTTATGTACAAGAGGACTGAAACTCTAACTTTCTATGATTTGAACCTCTGCTGTGAGTCCAGTTATAGATTCCGATGCTTCACTTAAGGTTTACTGTATCCCTTGCACCTTCTTATTGACGATGAAACACAGAAATTGCATTCGAATTTAATACAAAAGGCACAATGCCGACTTACATACAAGTGGACTGAAACTCTAACTTTCAATGATATGAACCTCTGCTGTGAGTCCAGTTTTAGTTTCCGATGCTTAACTTCAGGTTTACTGTATCCCTTGGACCTTCTTATTGATGATGAAACACAGAAATTGCATCCGAATTTAATACAAAAGGCACAATGCCGACTTGAGTACAAGAGGACTGAAACTCTAACTTTCTATGTATTGAACCTCTGCTGTGAGTCCAGTTTTAGTTTCCGATGCTTCACTTCAGGTTTACTGTATTCCTTGGACCTTCTTATTGACGATGAAACACAGAAATTGCATCCGAATTTAATACAAAAGGCACAATGCCGACTTAAGTACAAGAGGACTGAAACTATAACTTTCTATGATTTGAACCTCTGCTGTGAGTCCAGTTTTAGTTTCCGATGCTTCACTTCAGGTTTACTGTATCCCTTGGACCTTCTTATTGACGATGAAACACAGAAATTGCATCCGAATTAAATACAAAAGGCACAGTGCCGACTTAAGTACAAGAGGACTGAAACTCTAACTTTCTATGATTTAAAACTCTGCTGTGGGTCCAGTTTTAGTTTCCGATGCTTCACTTCATGTTTACTGTATCCCTTGGACCTTCCTACTGACGATGAAACACAGAAATTGCATCCGAATTTAATAAAAAAGGCACAATGCCAACTTAAGTACAAGAGGACTGATACTCTAACTTTCTATGATTTTAACCCCTTTTGTGAGTCCAGTTTTAGTTTCCGAAGCTTCACTTCAGGTTTACTGTATCCCTTGGACCTTCTTATTGACGATGAAACACAGAAATTGCATCCGAATTTAATAAAAAAGGCACAATGCCGACTTAAGTACAAGAGGACTGATACTCTATCTTTCTATGATTTGAACCCCTCCTGTGAGTCCAGTTTTAGATTCCGATGCTTAACCTCTGGTTTACTGTATCCCTTGGACCTTCATATTGACGATGAAACACAGAAATTGCATCCGAATTTAATACAAAAGGCACAATGCCGACTTAAGTAAAAGAGGACTGATACTCTATTTTTCTTTGATTTGAACCTCTCCTGTGAGTCCAGTTTTAGATTCCGATGCTTCACTTCAGGTTTACTGTATCCCTTGGACCCTCTTATTGACGGTGAAACACAGAAATTGCATCCGAATTTAATACAAAAGGCACAATGCCGACTTAAGTACATGGGGACTGAAAGTCTAACTTTCTATGATTTGAACCTCTGCTGTGAGACCAGTTTTAGTTTCCGATGCTTCACTTCAGGTTTACTGTATCCCTTGGACCTTCTTATTGACGATGAAACACAGAAATTGCATCCGAATTTAATACAAAAGGAACAATGCCGACTTAAGTACAAGAGGACTGAAAATCTAACTTTCTATGATTTGAAGCTCTGCTGTGAGTCCAGTTTTAGTTTCCGATGCTTCACTTCAGGTTTACTGTATCAATTGGACCTTCTTATTGACGATGAAACACAGAAATTGCATCCGAATTTAATACAAAAGGCAAATTGCCGACTTAAGTACAAGAGAACTGAAACTCTCACTTTCTATGATTTGAACCACTGCTGTGAGTCCAGTTTTAGTTTCCGATGCTTCACTTCAGGTTTACTGTATCCCTTGGACCTTCTTATTGAAGATGAAACATAGAAATTGCCTCCGAATTTAATACAAAAGCACAATGCCGACTTAAGTACAAGAGGACTGAAACTCTAACGTTCTATGATTTGAACCTCTGCTGTGAGTCCAGTTTTAGTTTCAGATGCTTCACTTCAGGTTTACTGTATCCCTTGTACCTTCTTATTGACGATGAAACACAGAAATTGCATCCGAATTTAATACAAAAGGCACAATGTCGACTTAAGTACAAGAGGACTGAAACTCTAACTTTCTATGATTTGAACCTCTGCTGTGAGTCGAGTTTTAGTTTCCGATGCTTCACTTCAGGTTTACTGTATCAGTTGGACCTTCTTATTGACGATGAAACACAGAAATTTCATTCGAATTTAATACAAAAGGCACAATGCCGACTTACGTACAAGAGGACTGAAACTCTAACTTTCTATGATTTGAACCTCAGCTGTGAGTCCAGTTTTAGTTTCCGATGCTTAACTTCAGGTTTACTGTATCCCTTGGACCTTCTTATTGACGATGAAACACAGAATTTGCTTTCGAATTAAATAGAAAAGGCACAATGCCGACTTAAGTACAAGAGGACTGATACTCTAACATTCTATGATTTGAACCTCTCCTGTGAGTCCAGTTTTAGATTCCGATGCTTCACTTCGGGTTTACTGTATCCCTTGGACCCTCGTATTGACGATGAAACACAGAAATTGCATCCGAATTTAATACAAAAGGCACAATGCCGACTTAAGTGCAAGAGGACTGAATCTCTAACTTTCTATGATTTGAACCTCTGCTGTGAGTCCAGTTTTAGTTTCCGATGCTTCACTTAAGGTTTACTGTATCCCTTGGACCTTCTTATTGACGATGAAACACAGAAATTGCATTTGAATTTAATACAAAGGCACAATGCCGACTTACGTACAAGAGGACTGAAACTCTAACTTTCTATGATTTGAACCTCTGCTGTGAGCCCAGTTTTAGTTTCCGATGCTTAACTTCAGGTTTACTGTATCCCTTGGACCTTCTTATTGACGATGAAACACAGAAATTGCATCCGAATTTAATAAAAATGGCACAATGCCGACTTAAGTACAAGAGGACTGTAACTCTAACTTTCTATGATTTGAACCTCTGCTGTGAGCCCAGTTTTAGTTTCCGATGCTTCACTTCAGGTTTACTGTATCCCTGGGACCTTCTTATTGACGATGATAGACAGAAATTGCATCTGACTTTAATAAAAAAGGCACAATGCCGACTTAAGTACAAGAGGACAGATACTCTAACTTTCTATGATTTGAACCTCTGCTGTGAGACCAGTTTTAGATTCCGATGCTTAACTTCAGGTTTACTGTATCCCTTGGACTTTCTTATAGACGATGAAACACAGAAATTGCATCCGAATTTAATACAAAAGGCACAATGCCGACTTAAGTACAAGAGGACTGAAACTCTAACTTTCTATGATTTGAACCACTGCTGTGGGTCCAGTTTTAGTTTTCGATGCTTCACTTCATGTTTACTGTATCCCTTGGACCTTCCTATTGACGATGAAACACAGAAATTGCATCCGAATTTAATAAAAAAGGCACAATGCCAACTTAAGTACAAGAGGACTGATACTCTAACTTTCTATGATTTGAACCCCTCCTGTGAGTCCAGTTTTAGTTTCCGATGCTTCACTTCAGGTTTACTGTATCCCTTGGACCTTCTTATTGACGATGAAACACAGAAATTGCATCCGAATTTAATAAAAAAGGCACAATGGCGACTTAAGTACAAGAGGACTGATACTCTAACTTTCTATGATTTGAACCCCACCTGTGAGTCCAGTTTTAGATTCCGATGCTTAACCTCTGGTTTACTGTATCCCTTGGACCTTCTTATTGACGATAAAACACAGAAATTGCATCCGAATTTAATACAAAAGGCACAATGCCGACTTAAGTAAAAGAGGACTGATACTCTAACTTTCTATGATTTGAACCTCTCCTGTGAGTCCAGTTTTAGATTCCGTTGCTTCATTTCGGGTTTACTGTATCCCTTGGACCCTCTTATTGTCGATGAAACACAGAAATTGCATCCGAATTTAATACAAAAGTCACAATGCCGTCTTAAGTACATAAGGACTGAAACTCTAACTTTCTATGATTTGAACCTCTGCTGTGAGACCAGTTTTAGTTTCCGATGCTTCACTTCAGGTTTACTGTATCCCTTGGACCTTCTTATTGACGATGAAACACAGAATGTGCATCCGAATTTAATACAAAAGGCACAATGCCGACTTACGTACAAGTGGAATGAAACTCTAACTTTCTATGATTTGAACCTCTGCTGTGAGTCCAGTTTTAGTATCCGATGCTTAACTTCAGGTTTACTGTATCCCTTGGACATTCTTATTGACGATGAAACACAGAAATTGCATCCGAATGTAATACAAAATTCACAATGCCGACTGAAGTACAAGAGGACTGAAACTCTAACTTTCTATGATTTGAACCTCTCCTGTGAGTCCAGTTTTGGTTTCCGATGCTTCACTTCAGGTTTAATGTATCCCTTGGACCTTCATATTGACGATGAAACATAGAAATTGCATCCGAATTTAATACAAAAGGCACAATGCCGACTTAAGTACAAGAGGACTGAAACTCTAACTTTCTATGATTTGAATCTCTGCTGTGAGTCCAGTTTTAGTTTCCGATGCTTCACTTCAGGTTTACTGTATCCCTTGTACCTTCTTATTGACGATGAAACACAGAAATTGCATCCGCATTTAATACAAAAGGCACAATGCCGACTTAAGTACAAGAGGACTGAAACTCTAACTTTCTATGATTTGAACCTCTGCTGTGAGTCCAGTTTTAGTTTCCGATGCTTCACTTCAGGTTTACTGTATCCCTTGGACCTTCTTATTGACGATGAAACACAGAAATTGCATTCGAATTTAATACAAAAGGCACAATGCCGACTTACGTACAAGAGGACTGAAACTCTAACTTTCTTTGATTTCAACCTCTGCTGTGAGTCCAGTTTTTCTTTCCGATGCTTAACTTCAGGTTTACTGTATCCCTTGGACCTTCTTATTGACGATGAAACACAGAAATTGCATCCGAATGTAATACAAAAGGCACAATGCCGACTTAAGTACAAGAGGACAGATACTCTAACTTTCTATGATTTGAACCGCTCCTGTGGGTCCAGTTTTAGATTCCGATGCTTAACTTCAGGTTTACTGTATCCCTTGGACCTTCTTACTGACGATGAAACACAGAAATTGCATCCGAATTTAATACAAAAGGCACAATGCCGACTTAAGTACAAGAGGGCTGATACTCTAACTTTCTATGATTTGAACCCCTCCTGTGAGTCCAGTTTTAGATTCCGATGCTTAACTTCAGGTATACTGTATCCCTTGGACCTTCTTATTGACGATAAAACATAGAAATAGCATCCGAAGTTAATACAAAATGCACAATGCCGACTTAAGTAGAAGAGGACTGAAACTCTAACTTCCTATGATTTGAAAGTCTGTTGTGAGTCCAGTTTTACTTTCCGATGCTTCACTTCAGGTTTACTGTATCCCTTGCACCTTCTTATTGACGATGAAACACAGAAATTGCATCCGAAATTAATAATAAAGGCACAATGCCGACTTAAGTACAAGAGGACTGATACTCTAACTTTCTATGATTTGAACCCGTCCTGTGAGTCCAGTTTTAGATTCCGATGCTTAACTTCAGGTTTACTGTATCCCTTGGACCTTCTTATTGACGATGAAACACAGAAATTGCATCCGAATTTAATAAAAAAGGCACAATGCCGACTTAAGTACAAGAGGACTGAAACTCTAACTTTCTATGATTTGAACCTCTGCTGTGAGACCAGTTTTAGATTCCGATGTTGAACTTCAGGTTTACTGTATCCCTTGGACTTTCTTATAGACGATGAAACACAGAAATTGCATCCAAATTTAATACAAAAGGCACAATGCCGACTTAAGTTCAAGAGGACTGATACTCTAACTTTCTATGATTTGAACCTCTCCTGTGAGTCCAGTTATAGATTCCGATGCTTCAATTCGGGTTTACTGTTTCCCTTGGCCCTCTTATTGACGATGGAACACAGAAATTTCATCGGAATTTAACAAAAAGGCACAATGCCGACTTAAGTACATGAGGACTGAAACTCTAACTTTCTATGATTTGAGCCTCTGCTGTGAGACCAGTTTTAGTTTCCGATGCTTCACTTCAGGTTTACTGTATCCCTTGGACCTTCTTATTGACGATGAAACACAGAATGTACATCCGAATTTAATAAAAAAGGCACAATGCCGACTTACGTACAAGAGGACTGAAACTCTAACTTTCAATGATTTGAACCTCTGCTGTGAGTCCAGTTTTAGTTTCCGATGCTTAACTTCAGGTTTACTGTATCCCTTGGACCTTATTATTGACGATGAAACACAGAAATTGCATCCGAATTTAATACAAAAGGCACAATGCCGACTTAAGTACAAGAGGACTGAAACTCTAACTTACTATGATTTGAACCTCTGCTGTGAGTCCAGTTTTAGTTTCCGATGCATCACTTCAGGTTTACTGTATCCCTTGGACGTTCTTATTGACGATGAAACACAGAAATTGCATCCGAATTTAATACAAAAGGCAAATTCCCGACTTAAGAACAAGAGGACTGAAACTCTCACTCTCTATGATTTGAACCTCTGCTGTGAGTCCAGTTTTAGTTTCCGATGCTTCACTTCAGGTTTACTGTATCCCTTGGACCTTCTTATTGAAGATGAAACATAGAAATTGCATCCGAATTTAATACAATACTCACAATGCCGACTTATGTACAAGAGGACTGAAACTCTAACTTTCTATCATTTGAACCTCTGCTGTGAGTCCAGTTTTTCTTTCCGATGCTTAACTTCAGGTTTACTGTATCCCTTGGACCTTCGTATTGACGATGAAACACAGAAATTGCATCCGAATTTAATACAAAAGGCACAATGCCGACTTAAGTACAAGAGGACAGATACTCTAACTTTCTATGATTTGAACCCCTCCTGTGAGTCCAGTTTTAGATTCCGATGCTTAACTTCAGGTTTACTGTATCCCTTGGACCTTCTTACTGACGATGAAACACAGAAATTGCATCCGAATTTAATACAAAAGGCACAATGCCGACTTAAGTACAAGAGGACTGAAACTCTAACTTTCTATGATTTGAACCTCTGCTGTGAGTCGAGTTTTAGTTTCCGATGCTTCACTTCAGGTATACTGTATCCCTTGGACCTTCTTATTGACGATAAAACATAGAAATTGCATCGGAAGTTAATACAAAAGGCACAATGCCGACTTAAGTAGAAGAGGACTGAAACTCTAACTTTCTATGATTTGAAACTCTGTTGTGAGTCCAGTTTTACTTTCCGATGCTTCACTTCAGGTTTACTGTATCCCTTGCACCTTCTTATTGACGATGAAACACAGAAATTGCATCTGAAATTAATAATAAAGGCACAATGCCGACTTAAGTACAAGAGGACTGATACTCTAACTTTCTATGATTTGAACCCGTCCTGTGAGTCCAGTTTTAGATTCCGATGCTTAACTTCAGGTCTACTGTATCCCTTGGACCTTCTTATTGACGATGAAACACAGAAATTGCATCCGAATTTAATAAAAAAGGCACAATGCCGACTTAAGTACAAGAGGACTGAAACTCTAACTTTCTATGATTTGAACCTCTGCTGTGAGACCAGTTTTAGATTCCGATGTTGAACTTCAGGTTTACTGTATCCCTTGGACTTTCTTATAGACGATGAAAGACAGAAATTGCATCCAAATTTAATACAAAAGGCACAATGCCGACTTAAGTTCAAGAGGACTGATACTCTAACTTTCTATGATTTGAACCACTCCTGTGAGTCCAGTTTTAGATTCCGATGCTTAACTTCTGGTTTACTGTATCCCTTGGACCTTCTTATTGACGATGAAACACAGAAATTGCATCCGAATTTAATACAAAAGGCACAATGCCGACTTAGGTACAAGAGTACTGAAACTGTAATTTTCTAAGATTTGAACCTCTCCTGTGAGTCCAGTTTTAGTTTCCGATCCTTCTCTTCAGGTTCACTGTATTCCTTGGACCTTCTTATGGACGATGAAACACAGAAATTGCATCCGAATTTAATACAAAAGGCACAATGCCGACTTAAGTACAAGAGGATTGAAAATCTAACTTTCTATGATTTGAACCTCTGCTGTGAGTCCAGTTTTAGTTTCCGATGCTTCACTTCTGGTTTACTGTTTCCCTTGGACCTTCTTATTGACGATGAAACACAGAAATTGCATCCGAATTTAATACAAAAGGCACAATGCCGACTTAAGTACAAGAGGACTGAAACTCTAACTTTCTATGATTTGAACCTCTGCTGTGAGTCCAGTTTTAGTTTCCGATGCTTAACTTCAGGTTAACTGTATCCCTTGGAGCTTATTATTGACGATGAAACACAGAAATTGCATCCGAATTTAATACAAAAGGCACAATGCCGACTTACGTACAAGAGGACTGAAACTCTAACTTACTATGATTTGAACCTCTGCTGTGAGTCCAGTTTTAGTTTCCGATGCTTCACTTCAGGTTTACTGTATCCCTTGGACGTTCTTATTGACGATGAAACACAGTAATTGCATCCGAATTTAATATAAAAGGCAAATTCCCGACTTAAGAACAAGAGGACTGAAACTCTCACTCTCTATGATTTGAACCTCTGCTGTGAGTCCAGTTTTAGTTTCCGATGCTTCACTTCAGGTTTACTGTATCCCTTGGACCTTCTTATTGAAGATGAAACATAGAAATTGCATCCGAATTTAATACAATAGGCACAATGCCGACTTATGTACAAGAGGACGGAAACTCTAACTTTCTATCATTTGAACCTCTGCTGTGAGTCCAGTTTTAGTTTCCGATGCTTCACTTCAGGTTTACTGTATCCCTTGTACCTTCTTATTGACGATGAAACACAGAAATTGCATCCGAATTTAATACAAAAGGCACAATGCCGACTTAAGTACAAGAGGACTGAAACTCTAACTTTCTATGATTTGAACCTCTGCTGTGAGTTCAGTTTTAGTTTCCGATGCTTCACTTCAGGTTTACTGTATCCCTTGGACCTTCGTATTGACGATGAAACACAGAAATTGCATCCGAATTCAATAGAAAAGGCACAATGCCGACTTAAGTACAAGAGGACTGATACTCTAACTTTCTATGATTTGAACCTCTGCTGTGAGTCCAGTTTTAGTTTCCGATGCTTCACGTCAGGTTTACTGTATCCCTTGGACCTTCTTATTGACGATGAAACACAGAAATTGCACCCGGATTTAATAAAAAAGGCACAATGCCGACTTAAGTACAAGAAGACTGATATTCTAACTTTCTATGATTTTAACCCCTCCTGTGAGTCCAGTTTTAGATTCCGATGCTTAACTTCAGGGTTACTGTATCCCTTGGACCTTCATATTGACGATGAAACACAGAAATTGCATCCGAATTTAATACAAAAGGCACAATGCCGACTTAAGTACAAGAGGACTGAAACTCTAACTTTCTATGATTTGAACCTCTGCTGTGAGTCCAGTTTTACTTTACGATGCTTCAATTCATGTTTACTGTATCTGGTGGATCTTCTTATTGACGATGAAACACAAAAATTGCATCCGAATTTAGTACAAAAGGCACAATGCCGACTTAAGTGCAAGAGGACTGATACTCTAAATTTCTATGACTTGAACCTCTGCTGTGAGTCCAGTTTTAATTTCCGATGCTTCACTTCAGGTTTACTGTATCCCTTGGACCTTCTTATTGACGATGAAACACAGAAATTGCATCCGAATTTAATAAAAAAGGAACAATGCCGACTTAAGTACAAGAGGACTGATACTCTAATTTTCTATGATTTGAACCCCTCCTGTGAGTCCAGTTTTAGATTCTGATGCCTAACTTCTGGTTTACTGTATCCCTTGGACCTTCTTATTGACGATGAAACACAGAAATTGCATCCGAATTTAATACAAAAGGCACAATGCCGACTTATGTAAAAAAGGACTGAAACTCTAACTTTCTAAGATTTGAACCTCTCCTGTGTGTCCAGTTTTAGATTCCGATGCTTCACTTCGGGTTTACTGTTTCCCTTGGACCCTCTTATTGACGATGAAACACAGAAATTGCATCGGAATTTAATAAAAAGGCACAATGCCGACTTAAGTACATGAGGACTGAAACCCTAACTTTCTATGATTTGAACCTCTGCTGTGAGACCAGTTTTAGTTTCCGATGCTTCACTTCAGGTTTACTGTATCCCTTGGACCTTCTTATTGATGATGAAACACAGAATGTACATCCGAATTTAATAAAAAAGGCACAATGCCGACTTACGTACAAGAGGACTGAAACTCTAACTTTCTATGATTTGAACCTCTGCAGTGAGTCCAGTTTTAGTTTCCGATGCTTAACTTCAGGTTTACTGTATCCCTTGGCCCTTATTATTGACGATGAAACACAGAAATTGCATCCGAATTTAATAGAAAAGGCACAATGCCGACTTAAGTACAAGAGGACTGAAACTCTAATTTGCTATGATTTGAACCTCTGCTGTGAGTCCAGTTTTAGTATCCGATGCTTCACTTCAGGTTTACTGTATCCCTTGGACGTTCTTATTGACGATGAAACACAGAAATTGCATCCGAATTTAATACAAAAGGCAAATTCCCGACTTAAGAACAAGAGGACTGAAACTCTCACTCTCTATGATTTGAACCTCTGCTGTGAGTCCAGTTTTAGTTTCCGATGCTTCACTTCAGGTTTACTGTATCCCTTGGACCTTCTTATTGAAGATGAAACATAGAAATTGCATCCGAATTTAATACAAAAGGCACAATGCCGACTTATGTACAAGAGGACTGAAGCTCTAACTTTCTATCATTTGAACCTCTGCTGTGAGTCCAGTTTTAGTTTCCGATGCTTCACTTCAGGTTTACTGTATCCCTTGTACCTTCTTATTGACGATGAAACACAGAAATTGCATCCGAATTTAATACAAAAGGCACAATGCCGACTTAAGTACAAGAGGACTGAAACTCTAACTTTCTATGATTTGAACCTCTGCTGTGAGTTCAGTTTTAGTTTCCGATGCTTCACTTCAGGTTTACTGTATCCGGTGGACCTTCTTATTGACGATGAAACACAAAAATTGCATCCGAATTTAATACAAAAGGCACAATGCCGACTTAAGTGCAAGAGGACTGATACTCTAACTTTCTATGACTTGAACCTCTGCTGTGAGTCCAGTTTTAGTTTCCGATGCTTCACTTCAGGTTTACTGTATCCCTTGGACCTTCTTATTGACGATGAAACACAGTAATTGCATCCGAATTTAATAAAAAAGGCACATTGCCGACTTAAGTACAAGAGGACTGATACTCTAACTTTCTATGATATGAACCTCTCCTGTGAGTCCAGTTTTAGATTCCGATGCTTAACTTCAGGTTTACTGTATCCCTTGGACCTTCTGATTGACGATGAAACACAGAAATTGCATCCGAATTTAATAAAAAAGGCACAATGCCGACTTAAGTACAAGAGGACTGATACTCTAACTTTCTATGATTTGAGCCCCTCCTATGAGTCCAGTTTTAGATTCCCATGCTTAACTTCAGGTTTACTGTATCCCTTGGACCTTCTTATTGACGATGAAACACCGAAATTGCATCCGAATTTAATACAAAAGGCACAATGCCGACTTAAGTACAAGAGGACTGAAACTCTAACTTTCTAAGATTTGAACCTCTGCTGTGAGTCCAGTTATAGTTTCCGATGCTTCACTTCAGGTTTACTGTATCCCTTGGACCTTCGTATTGACGATGAAACACAGAAATTGCATCCGAATTTAATAAAAAAGCGGAATGCCGACTTAAGTACAAGAGGACTGATACTCTAACTTTCTATGATATGAACCCCTCCTGTGAGTCCAGTTTTAGATTCCGATGCTTAACTTCAGGTTTACTGTATCCCTTGGACCTTCATATTGACGATGAAACACAGAAATTGCATCCGAATTTAATGCAAAAGGCACAATGCCGACTTAAGTACAAGAAAACTGAAACTCTAACTTTCTATGAGTTGAACCTCTGCTGTGAGTCCAGTTTTACTTTACGATGCTTCACTTCATCTTTACTGTATCCGGTGGACCTTCTTATTGACGATGAAACACAAAAATTGCATCCGAATTTAATACAAAAGGCACAATGCCGACTTAAGTGCAAGAGGACTGATACTCTAACTTTCTATGACTTGAACCTCTGCTGTGAGTCCAGTTTTAGTTTCCGATGCTTCACTTCAGGTTTACTGTATCCCTTGGACCTTCTTATTGACGATGAAACACAGTAATTGCATCCGAATTTAATAAAAAAGGCACATTGCCGACTTAAGTACAAGAGGACTGATACTCTAACTTTCTATGATTTGAACCCCTCCTGTGAGTCCAGTTTTAGATTCCGATGCTTAACTTCTGGTTTACTGTATCCCTTGGACCTTCTTATTGACGATGAAACACAGAAATTGCATCCGAATTTAATACAAAAGGCACAATGCCGACTTAGGTACAAGAGAACTGAAACTGTAATTTTCTACGATTTGAACCTCTGCTGTGAGTCCAGTTTTAGTTTCCGATGCTTCACTTCAGGTTTACTGTATTCCTTGGACCTTCTTATTGACGATGAAACACAGAAATTGCATCCGAATTTAATACAAAAGGCACAATGCCGACTTAAGTACAAGAGGACTGAAAATCTAACTTTCTATGATTTGAACCTCAGCTGTGAGTCCAGTTTTAGTTTCCGATGCTTCACTTCTGGTTTACTGTTTCCCTTGGACCTTCTTATTGACGATGAAACAAGGAAACTGCATCCGAATTTAATACAAAAGGCACAATGCCAACTTAAGTACAGGAGGACTGAAACTCTAACTTTCTATGATTTGAACCTCTGCTGTGAGTCCAGTTTAGTTTCCGTTGCTTCACTTCAGGTTTACTGTATTCCTTGGACCTTCCTATTGACGATGAAACACAGAAATTGCATCCGAACTTAATAAAAAAGGCACAATGCCGACTTAAGTACAAGAGGACTGATACTCTAACTTTCTACGATTTGAACCCCTCCTGTGAGTCCAGTTTTAGTTTCCGATGCTTCACTTCTGGTTTACTGTATCCCTTGGACCTTCTTATTGACGATGAAACACAGAAATTGCATCCGAATTTAATAAAAAAGGCACAATGCCGACTTAAGTACAAGAGGACTGATACTCTAATTTTCTATGGTTTGAACCTCTCCTGTGAGTCCAGTTTTAGATTCCGATGCTTCACTTCAGGTTTACTGTATCCGTTGTACCTTTTTATTGACGATGAAACACAGAAATTGCATCCGAATTTAATACAAAAGGCACAATGCCGACTTAAGTACAAGAGGACTGAAACTCTAACTTTCTATGATTTGAACCTCTGCTGTGAGTCCAGTTTTAGTTTCCGATGCTTAACTTCAGGTTTACTGTATCCCTTGGACCTTATTATTGACGATGAAACACAGAAATTGCATCCGAATTTAATACAAAAGGCACAATGCCGACTTAAGTACAAGAGGACTGAAACTCTAACTTACTATGATTTGAACCTCTGCTATGAGTCCAGTTTTAGTTTCCGATGCTTCACTTCAGGTTTACTGTATCCCTTGGACGTTCTTATTGACGATGAAACACAGAAATTGCATCCGAATTTAATATAAAAGGCAAATTCCCGACTTAAGAACAAGAGGACTGAAACTCTCACTCTCTATGATTTGAACCTCTGCTGTGAGTCCAGTTTTAGTTTCCGATGCTTCACTTCAGGTTTACTGTATCCCTTGGACCTTCTTATTGAAGATGAAACATAGAAATTGCATCCGAATTTAATACAATTGGCACAATGCCGACTTATGTACAAGAGGACTGAAACTCTAACTTTCTATCATTTGAACCTCTGCTGTGAGTCCAGTTTTAGTTTCCGATGCTACACTTCAGGTTTACTGTACCCCTTGTACCTTCTTATTGACGATGAAACACAGAAATTGCATCCGAATTTAATACAAAAGGCACAATGCCGACTTAAGTACAAGAGGACTGAAACTCTAACTTTCTATGATTTGAACCTCTGCTGTGAGTTCAGTTCTAGTTTCCGATGCTTCACTTCAGGTTTACTGTTTCCCTTGGACCTTCTTATTGACGATGAAACACAGAAATTGCATCCGAATTTAATAGAAAAGGCACAATGCCGACTTAAGTACAAGAGGACTGATACTCTAACTTTCTATGATTTGAACCTCTGCTGTGAGTCCAGTTTTAGTTTCCGATGCTTCACGTCAGGTTTACTGTATCCCTTGGACCTTCTTATTGACGATGAAACACAGAAATTGCACCCGGAATTAATAAAAAAGGCACAATGCCGACTTAAGTGCATGAGGACTGATACTCTAAATTTCTATGACTTGAACCTCTGCTGTGAGTCCAGTTTTAGTTTCCGATGCTTCACTTCAGGTTTACTGTATCCCTTGGACCTTCTTATTGCCGATGAAACACAGAAATTGCATCCGAATTTAATAAAAAAGGCACAATGCCGACTTAAGTACAAGAGGACTGATACTCTAATTTTCTATGGTTTGAACCCCTCCTGTGAGTCCAGTTTTAGATTCCGATGCTTAACTTCTGGTTTACTGTATCCCTTGGACCTTCTTATTGACGATGAAACACAGAAATTGCATCCGAATTTAATACAAAAGGCACAATGCCGACTTAAGTAAAAAAGGACTGAAACTCTAACTTTCTATGATTTGAACCTCTCCTGTGAGTCCAGTTTTAGATTCCGATGCTTCACTTCGGGTTTACTGTTTCCCTTGGACCCTCTTATTGACGATGAAACACAGAAATTGCATCGGAATTTA
Organism: Schistocerca americana; assembly: GCF_021461395.2. NCBI lineage: Eukaryota > Metazoa > Arthropoda > Insecta > Orthoptera > Acrididae > Schistocerca > Schistocerca americana. The sequence continues at coordinate 124,312 of NW_025726014.1, forward strand.
ATAAAAAGGCACAATGCCGACTTAAGTACATGAGGACTGAAACCCTAACTTTCTATGATTTGAACCTCTGCTGTGAGTCCAGTTTTAGTATCCGATGCTTCACTTCAGGTTTACTGTATCCCTTGGACGTTCTTATTGACGATGAAACACAGAAATTGCATCCGAATTTAATACAAAAGGCAAATTCCCGACTTAAGAACAAGAGGACTGCAACTCTCACTCTCTATGATTTGAACCTCTGCTGTGAGTCCAGTTTTAGTTTCCGATGCTTCACTTCAGGTTTACTGTATCCCTTGGACCTTCTTATTGAAGATGAAACATAGAAATTGCATCCGAATTTAATACAAAAGGCACAATGGCGACTTATGTACAAGAGGACTGAAACTCTAACTTTCTATCATTTGAACCTCTGCTGTGAGTCCAGTTTTAGTTTCCGATGCTTCACTTCAGGTTTACTGTATCCCTTGTACCTTCTTATTGACGATGAAACACAGAAATTGCATCCGAATTTAATACAAAAGGCACAATGCCGACTTAAGTACAAGAGGACTGAAACTCTAACTTTCTATGATTTGAACCTCTGCTGTGAGTTCAGTTTTAGTTTCCGATGCTTCACTTCAGGTTTACTGTATCCCTTGGACCTTCTTATTGACGATGAAACACAGAAATTGCATCCGAATTTAATAGAAAAGGCACAATGCCGACTTAAGCACAAGAGGACTGATACTCTAACTTTCTATGATTTGAACCTCTGCTGTGAGTCCAGTTTTAGTTTCCGATGCTTCACGTCAGGTTTACTGTATCCCTTGGACCTTCTTATTGACGATGAAACACAGAAATTGCACCCGGAATTAGTAAAAAAGGCACAATGCCGACTTAAGTACAAGATGACTGATACTCTAATTTTCTATGATTTGAACCCCTCCTGTGAGTCCAGTTTTAGATTCCGATGCTTAACTTCAGGTTTACTGTATCCCTTGGACCTTCATATTGACGATGAAACACAGAAATTGCATCCGAATTTAATGCAAAAGGCACAATGCCGACTTAAGTACAAGAAAACTGAAACTCTAACTTTCTATGAGTTTAACCTCTGCTGTGAGTCCAGTTTTACTTTACGATGCTTCACTTCATCTTTACTGTATCCGGTGGACCTTCTTATTGACGATGAAACACAAAAATTGCATCCGAATTTAATAAAAAAGGCACATTGCCGACTTAAGTACAAGAGGACTGATACTCTAACTTTCTATGATATGAACCTCTCCTGTGAGTCCAGTTTTAGATTCCGATGCTTAACTTCAGGTTTACTGTATCCCTTGGACCTTCTTATTGACGATGAAACACAGAAATTGCATCCGAATTTAATAAAAAAGGCACAATGCCGACTTAAGTACAAGAGGACTGATACTCTAACTTTCTATGATTTGAGCCCCTCCTATGAGTCCAGTTTTGGATTCCGATGCTTAACTTCAGGTTTACTGTATCCCTTGGACCTTCTTATTGACGATGAAACACAGAAAATACATCCGAAATTAATACAGAAGGCACAATGCCGACTTAAGTACAAGAGGACTGAAACTCTAACTTTCTATGATGTGAACCTCTGCTGTGAGTCCACTTTTAGTTTCCGATGCTTAACTGCAGGTTTACTGTATCCCTTGGTCCTTCTTATTGACGATGAAACACAGTAATTGCATCCGAATTTAATAAAAAAGGCACATTGCCGACTTAAGTACAAGAGGACTGATACTCTAACTTTCTATGATATGAACCTCTCCTGTGAGTCCAGTTTTAGATTCCGATGCTTAACTTCAGGTTTACTGTATCCCTTGGACCTTCTTATTGACGATGAAACACAGAAATTGCATCCGAATTTAATAAAAAAGGCACAATGCCGACTTAAGTACAAGAGGACTGATACTCTAACTTTCTATGATTTGAGCCCCTCCTATGAGTCCAGTTTTAGATTCCCATGCTTAACTTCAGGTTTACTGTATCCCTTGGACCTTCTTATTGACGATGAAACACCGAAATTGCATCCGAATTTAATACAAAAGGCACAATGCCGACTTAAGTACAAGAGGACTGAAACTCTAACTTTCTAAGATTTGAACGTCTGCTGTGAGTCCAGTTTTAGTTTCCGATGCTTCACTTCAGGTTTACTGTATCCCTTGGACCTTCGTATTGACGATGAAACACAGAAATTGCATCCGAATTTAATAAAAAAGCGGAATGCCGACTTAAGTACAAGAGGACTGATACTCTAACTTTCTATGATTTGAACCCCTCCTGTGAGTCCAGTTTTAGATTCCGATGCTTAACTTCAGGTTTACTGTATCCCTTGGACCTTCTTATTGACGATGAAACACAGAAATTGCATCCGAATTTAATACAATAGGCACATTGCCGACTTGAGTACAAGAGGACTGAAACTCTAACTTTCTATGATTTGAACCTCTGCTGTGAGTCCAGTTTTAGTTTCCGATGCGTCACTTCAGGTTTACTGTATCCCTTGGACATTCTTATTGACGATGAAACACAGAAATTGCATCCGAATTTAATAAAAAAGGCAAAATGCCGACTTAAGTACAAGAGGACTTATACTATAACTTTCTATGATTTGAACCCGTCCTGTGAGTCCAGTTTTAGTTTCCGATGCTTCACTTCAGGTTTACTGCATCACTTGGACCTTCTTATTGACGATGAAACACAGAAATTGCATCCGAATTTAATAAAAAAGGCACAATGCCGACTTACGTACAAGATGACTGATACTCTAATTTTCTATGATTTGAACCCCTCCTGTGAGTACAGATTTAGATTCCGATGCTTATCTTCAGGTTTACTGTAACCTTTGGACCTTCTTATTGACGATGAAACAGAGTAATAACATCCGAAATTAATACAAAAGGCACAATGCCGACTTAAGTACAAGAGGACTGAAACTCTAACTTTCTATGATTTGAACCTCTGCTGTGAGTCCAGTTTTAGTTTCCGCTGCTTCACTTCAGGTTTACTGTCTCCCTTGGTCCTTCTTATTGACGATGAAACACAGAAATTGCGTCCGAATTTAATAAAAAAGCCACAATGCCGACTTAAGTACAAGAGGACTGATACTCTAACAATCTATGATTTGAACCCCTCCTGTGAGTCCAGTTTTAGATTCCGATGCTTAACTTCAGGTTTACTGTATCCCTTGGACATTCTTATTGACGATGAGACACAGAAATTGCGTATGAATTTAATAGAAAAGGCACATTGCCGACTTAAGTACAACAGGCCTGATACTCTAACTTTCTATGATATGAACCTCTCCTGTGAGTCCAGTTTTAGATTCCGATGCATAACTTCAGGTTTACTGTATCCCATGCACCTTCTTATTGACGATGAAACACAGAAATTGCGTCCGAATTTAATAAAAAAGGCACATTGCCGACTTAAGTACAAGAGGACTGAAACTCTAACTTTCTATGATTTGAACCTCTGCTGTGAGTCCAGTTTTAGTTTCCGATGCTTCACTTCAGGTTTACTGTATACCTTGGACCTTCTTATTGACGATGAAACACAGAAATTGCATCCGAATTTAATAAAAAAAGGCAAAATGCCGACTTAAGTACAAGTGGACGGATACTATAACTTTCTATGATTTGAACCCGTCCTGTGAGTCCAGTTTTAGTTTCCGATGCTTCACTTCATGTTTACTGTATCCCTTGGACCTTCTTATTGACGATGAATCACAGAAATTGCATCCGAATTTAATAAAAAAGGCACAATGCCGACTTAAGTACAAGAGGACTGATACTCTAACTTTCTATGATTTGAACCCCTCCTGTGAGTCCAGTTTTAGATTCCGATGCTTAACTTCAGGTTTACTGTATCCCTTGGACCTTCTTATTGACGATGAAACACAGAAATTGCATCCGAATTTAATACAATAGGCACATTGCCGACTTAAGTAGAAGAGGACTGAAACTCTAACTTTCTATGATTTGAACCTCTGCTGTGAGTCCAGTTTTAGTTTCCGATGCGTCACTTCAGGTTTACTGTATCCCTTGGACATTCGTATTGACGATGAAACACAGAAATTGCATCCGAATTTAATAAAAAAGGCAAAATGCCGACTTAAGTACAAGAGGACTTATACTATAACTTTCTATGATTTGAACCCGTCCTGTGAGTCCAGTTTTAGTTTCCGATGCTTCACTTCAGGTTTACTGCATCACTTGGACCTTCTTATTGACGATGAAACACAGAAATTGCATCCGAATTTTATAAAAAAGGCACAATGCCGACTTACGTACAAGAGGACTGATACTCTAATTTTCTATGATTTGAACCCCTCCTGTGAGTACAGATTTAGATTCCGATGCTTATCTTCAGGTTTACTGTATCCTTTGGACCTTCTTATTGACGATGACACATAGTAATAGCATCCGAAATTAATACAAAAGGCACAATGCCGACTTAAGTACAAGAGGACTGAAACTCTAACTTTCTATGATTTGAACCTCTGCTGTGAGTCCAGTTTTAGTTTCCGCTGCTTCACTTCAGGTTTACTGTCTCCCTTGGACCTTCTTATTGACGATGAAACACAGAAATTGCGTCCGAATTTAATAAAAAAGCCAGAATGCCGACTTAAGTACAAGAGGACTGATACTCTAACAATCTATGATTTGAACCCCTCCTGTGAGTCCAGTTTTAGATTCCGATGCTTAACTTCAGGTTTACTGTATCCCTTGGACATTCTTATTGACGATGAGACACAGAAATTGCGTATGAATTTAATAGAAAAGGCACATTGCCGACTTAAGTACAACAGGACTGATACTCTAACTTTCTATGATATGAACCTCTCCTGTGAGTCCAGTTTTAGATTCCGATGCATAACTTCAGGTTTACTGTATCCCATGCACCTTCTTATTGACGATGAAACACAGAAATTGCGTCCGAATTTAATAAAAAAGGCACATTGCCGACTTAAGTACAAGAGGACTGAAACTCTAACTTTCTATGATTTGAACCTCTGCTGTGAGTCCAGTTTTAGATTCCGATGCTTCACTTCAGGTTTACTGTATACCTTGGACCTTCTTATTGACGATGAAACACAGAAATTGCATCCGAATTTAATAAAAAAGGCAAAATGCCGACTTAAGTACAAGTGGACGGATACTATAACTTTCTATGATTTGAACCCGTCCTGTGAGTCCAGTTTTAGTTTCCGATGCTTCACTTCATGTTTACTGTATCCCTTGGACCTTCTTATTGACGATGAATCACAGAAATTGCATCCGAATTTAATAAAAAAGGCACAATGCCGACTTAAGTACAAGAGGACTGATACTCTAATTTTCTATGATTTGAACCCCTCCTGTGAGTACAGATTTAGATTCTGATGCTTCACTTCAGGTTTACTGTATCCCTTGGACCTTCTTATTGACGATGAAACACAGAAATTGCGTCCGAATTTAATAAAAAAGGCACATTGCCGACTTAAGTACAAGAGGACTGAAACTCTAACTTTGTATGATCTGAACCTCTGCTGTGAGTCCAGTTTTAGTTTCCGATGCTTCACTTCAGGTTTACTGTATCCCTTGGACCTTCTTATTGACGATGAAACACAGAAATTGCATCCGAATTTAATAAAAAAGGCAAAATGCCGACTTAAGTGCAAGAGGACTGATACTATAACTTTCTATGATTTGAACCCTTCCTGTAAGTCCAGTTCTAGTTTCCGATGCTTCACTTCACGTTTACTGTTTCCCTTGGACCTTCTTATCGACGATGAAACACAGTAATAGCATCCGAAATTAATACAAAAGGCACAATGCCGACTTAAGTACAAGAGGACTGATACTCTAACTTTCTATGATTTGAACCCCTCCTGTGAGTCCAGTTTTAGATTCCGATGCTTAACTTCAGGTTTACTGTATCCCTTGGACATTCTTATTGACGATGAAACACGGAAATTGCATCCGAATTTAATACAAAAGGCACAATGCCGACTTAAGTACAAGAGGACTTATACTTTAACTTTCTAGGATTTGAACCCGTCCTGTGAGTCCAGTTTTAGTTTCCGATGCTTCACTTCAGGTTTACTGCATCCCTTGGACCTTCTTATTGACGATGAAACACAGAAATTGCATCCGAATTTAATAAAAAAGGCACAATGCCGACTTACGTACAAGAGGACTGATACTCTAATTTTCTATGATTTGAACCCCTCCTGTGAGTACAGATTTAGATTCCGATGCTTATCTTCAGGTTTACTGTATCCCTTGGACCTTCTTATTGACGATGAAACATAGTAATAGCATCCGAAATTAATACAAAAGGCACAATGCCGACTTAAGTACAAGAGGACTGAAACTCTAACTTTCTATGATTTGAACCTCTGCTGTGAGTCCAGTTTTAGTTTCCGATGCTTCACATCAGGTTTACTGTATCCCTTGGACCTTCTTATTGACGATGAAACACAGAAATTGCATCCGAATTTAATAAAAAAGGCAAAATGTCGACTTAAGTACAAGAGGACTTATACTATAACTTTCTATGATTTGAACCCGTCCTGTGAGTCCAGTTTTTGTTTCCGATGCTTCACTTCAGGTTTACTGTATCCCTTGGACCTTCTTATTGACGATGAAACACAGAAATTGCATCCGAATTTAATAAAAAAGGCACAATGCCGACTTACGTACAAGAGGACTGATACTCTAATTTCTATGATTTGAACCCCTCCTGTGAGTACAGATTTAGATTCCGATGCTTATCTTCAGGTTTACTGTATCCCTTGGACCTTCTTATTGACGATGAAACATAGTAATAGCATCCGAAATTAATACAAAAGGCACAATGCCGACTTAAGTACAAGAGGACTGAAACTCTAACTTTCTATGATTTGAACCTCTGCTGTGAGTCCAGTTTTAGTTTCCGCTGCTTCACTTCAGGTTTACTGTATCCCTTGGACATTCTTATTGACGATGAGACACAGAAATTGCGTATGAATTTAATAGAAAAGGCACATTGCCGACTTAAGTACAACAGGACTGATACTCTAACTTTCTATGATATGAACCTCTCCTGTGAGTCCAGTTTTAGATTCCGATGCATAACGTCAGGTTTACTGTATCCCATGCACCTTCTTATTGACGATGAAACACAGAAATTGCGTCCGAATTTAATAAAAAAGGCACATTGCCGACTTAAGTACAAGAGGACTGAAACTCTAACTTTCTATGATTTGAACCTCTGCTGTGAGTCCAGTTTTAGTTTCCGATGCTTCACTTCAGGTTTACTGTATACCTTGGACCTTCTTATTGACGATGAAACACAGAAATTGCATCCGAATTTAATAAAAAAGGCAAAATGCCGACTTAAGTACAAGAGGACGGATACTATAACTTTCTATGATTTGGACCCGTCCTGTGAGTCCAGTTTTAGTTTCCGATGCTTCACTTCACGTTTACTGTATCCCTTGGACCTTCTTATTGACGATGAATCACAGAAATTGCATCCGAATTTAATAAAAAAGGCACAATGCCGACTTAAGTACAAGAGGACTGATACTCTAATTTTCTATGATTTGAACCCCTCCTGTGAGTACAGATTTAGATTCTGATGCGTCACTTCAGGTTTACTGTATCCCTTGGACCTTCTTATTGACGATGAAACACAGAAATTGGATCCGAATTTAATAAAAAAGGCACATTGCCGACTTAAGTACAAGAGGACTGAAACTCTAACTTTGTATGATCTGAACCTCTGCTGTGAGTCCAGTTTTAGTTTCCGATGCTTCACTTCAGGTTTACTGTATCCCTTGGACCTTCTTATTGACGATGAAACACAGAAGTAGCATCCGAATTTAATAAAAAAGGCAAAATGCCGACTTAAGTACAAGAGGACTGATACTATAACTTTCTTTGATTTGAACCCGTCCTGTGAGTCCAGTTTTAGTTTCCGATGCTTCACTTCACGTTTACTGTATCCCTTGGACCTTCTTATTGACGATGAAACACAGTAATAGCATCCGAAATTAATACAAAAGGCACAATGCCGTCTTAAGTACAAGAGGACTGATACTCTAACTTTCTATGATTTGAACCCCTCCTGTGAGTCCAGTTTTAGTTTCCGCTGCTTCACTTCAGGTTTACTGTATCCCTTGGACCTTCTTATTGACGATGAAACACAGAAATTGCACCCGAATTTAATAAAAAAGGCACAATGCCGACTTAAGTACAAGAGAACTGATACTCTAACTTTCCATGATTTGAACCCCTCCTGTGAGTCCAGTTTTAGATTCCGATGCTTAACGTCAGGTATACTGTATCCCTTAGACCTTCTTATTGACGATGAAACACAGAAATTGCATCCGAATTTAATACAAAAGGCAGATAGCCGACTTAAGTACAAGAGGACTGATACTCCAACTTTCTACGATTTGAACCTCTCCTGTGAGTCCAGTTTTAGATTCGGATGCTTTACTTCAGGTTTACTGTATCCCTTGGACCCTCTTATTGACGATGAAACACAGAAATTGCATCCGAATTTAATCCAAAAGGCACAATGCCGACTTAAGTACAAGAGGACTGATACCATAACCTTCTATGATTTAAACCCGTCCTGTGAGTCCAGTTTTAGTTTCCGATGCTTCACTTCAGGTTTACTGTATTCCATGGACCTACTTATTGACGATGAAACACAGAAATTGCATCCGAATTTAACGAAAAAGGCACAATGCCGACTTAAGTACAAGAGGACTGATACTCTAATTTTCTATGATTTGAACCCCTCCTGTGAGTGCAGATTTACATTCCGATTCTTAACTTCAGGTTTACTGTATCCCTTGGACCTTCTTATTGATGATGAAACACAGAAATTGCGTCCGAATTTAACAAAAAAGGCACAATGCCGACTTAAGTACACGAGGACTGATACTCTAACTTTCTATGAATTGAACCCCTCCTGTGAGTGCAGTTTTAGATTCAGATGCTTAACTTCAGGTTTACTGTATCCCTTGGACATTCTTATTGACGATGAAACACGGAAATTGCATCCGAATTTAATACAAAACGCACAATGCCGACTTAAGAACAAGGCGACTGATACTCTAATTTTCTATGATTTGAACCTCTCCTGTGAGTCCAGTTTTAGATTCTGATGCTTCACTTCAGGTTTACTGTATCCCTTGGACCCTCTTATTGCCGATGAAACACAGAAATTGCATTCGAATTTAATACAAAAGGCACAATGCCGACATAAGTACAAGAGGACTGATACTCTAACTTTCTATGATTTGAACCTCCGCTGTGAGTCCAGTTTTAGTTTCCGATGCTTCACATCAGGTTTACTGTATTCCTTGGAACTTCTTATTGACGATGTAACACAGAAATTGCATCCGAATTTAATACAAAAGGCACAATGCCGACTTAAGTACAAGAGGACTGATACTCTAACTTTCTATGATTTGAACGCGCCCTGTGAGTCCAGTTTTAGTTTCCGATGCTTCACTTCACGTTTACTGTATCCCTTGGACCTTCTTATTGACGATGAAACACAGTAATAGCATCCGAAATTAATACAAAAGGCACAATGCCGTCTTAAGTACAAGAGGACTGATACTCTAACTTTCTATGACTTGAACCCCTCCTGTGAGTCCAGTTTTAGTTTCCGCTGCTTCACTTCAGGTTTACTGTCTCCCTTGGACCTTCTTATTGACGATGAAACACAGAAATTGCGTCCGAATTTAATAAAAAAGGCACAATGCCGACTTAAGTACAAGAGGACTGATACTCTAATTTTCTATGATTTGAACCCCTCCTGTGAGTCCAGTTTTAGATTCCGATTCTTAACTTCAGGTTTACTGTATCCCTTGGACATTCTTATTGACGATGAAACACGGAAATTGCATCCGAATTTAATACAAAAGGCACAATGCCGACTTAAGTACAAGGCGACTGATACTCTAACTTTCTTTGATTTGAACCTCTCCTGTGAGTCCAGTTTTGGATTCTGATGCTTCACTTCAGGTTTACTGTATCCCTTGGACCTTCTTATTAACGATGAAACACAGAAATTGAATCCGAATTTAATAGAAAAGGCACAATGCCGACTTAAGTACAAGAGGACTGATACTCTAACTTTCTATGATTTGAACCTCTGCTGTGAGTCCAGTTTTAGTTTCCGATGCTTCACGTCAGGTTTACTGTATCCCTTGGGCCCTCTTATTGCCGATGAAACACAGAAATGGCATTCGAATTTAATAAAAAAGGCACAATGCCGACTTAAGTACAAGAGGACTGGTACTATAATTTTCTATGATTTGAAACCGTCCTGTAAGTCCAGTTTTAGTTTCCGATGCTTCACTTCAGGTTTACTGTATCCCTTGGACCTTCGTATTGACGATGAAACACAGAAATTGCATCCGAAGTTAATACAAAATGCACAATGCCGACTTAAGTACAAGAGGACTGGAACTCTAACTTTCTATGATATGAACCTCTGCTGTGAGTCCAGTTTTAGTTTCCGATGCTTCACTTCAGGTTTACTGTATCCCTTGGACCTTCTTATTGACGATGAAACACAGAAATTGCACCCGAATTTAATAAAAAAGGCACAATGCCGACTTAAGTACAAGAGAACTGATACTCTAATTTTCCATGATTTGAACCCCTCCTGTGAGTCCAGTTTTAGATTCCGATGCTTAACGTCAGGTATACTGTATCCCTTGGACCTTCTTATTGACGATGAAACACAGAAATTGCATCCGAATTTAATACAAAAGGCAGATAGCCGACTTAAGTACAAGAGGACTGATACTCCAACTTTCTACGATTTGAACCTCTCCTGTGAGTCCAGTTTTAGATTCGGATGCTTTACTTCAGGTTTACTGTATCCCTTGGACCCTCTTATTGACGATGAAACACAGAAATTGCATCCGAATTTAATCCAAAAGGCGCAATGCCGACTTAAGTACAAGAGGACTGAAACTCTAACTTTCTATGATTTGAACCTCTGCTGTGAGTCCAGTTTTTGTTTCCGATGCTTCACTTCAGGTTTACTGTATCCCTTGGACCTTCTTATTGACGATGAAACATAGAAATTGCATTCGAATTTAATACAAAAAGCACAATGCCGACTTAAGTACAAGAGGACTGAAACTCTAACTTTCTATGATTTGAACCTCTGCTGTATGTCCTGTTTTAGTTTCCGATGCTTCACTTCAGGTTTACTGTACCCCTTGGACCTTCTTATTGACGTTGAAACACAGAAATTGCATCCGAATTTAATAAAAAAGGCAAAATGCCGACTTAAGTACAAGAGGACTGATACCATAACCTTCTATGATTTAAACCCGTCCTGTGAGTCCAGTTTTAGTTTCCGATGCTTCACTTCAGGTTTACTGTATTCCATGGACCTACTTATTGACGATGAAACACAGAAATTGCATCCGAATTTAACGAAAAAGGCACAATGCCGACTTAAGTACAAGAGGACTGATTCTCTAATTTTCTATGATTTGAACCCCTCCTGTGAGTGCAGATTTAGATTCCGATTCTTAACTTCAGGTTTACTGTATCCCTTGGACCTTCTTATTGATGATGAAACACAGAAATTGCGTCCGAATTTAACAAAAAAGGCACAATGCCGACTTAAGTACACGAGGACTGATACTCTAACTTTCTATGAATTGAACCCCTCCTGTGAGTGCAGTTTTAGATTCAGATGCTTAACTTCAGGTTTACTGTATCCCTTGGACATTCTTATTGACGATGAAACACGGAAATTGCATCCGAATTTAATACAAAACGCACAATGCCGACTTAAGAACAAGGCGACTGATACTCTAATTTTCTATGATTTGAACCTCTCCTGTGAGTCCAGTTTTAGATTCTGATGCTTCACTTCAGGTTTTCTGTATCCCTTGGACCCTCTTATTGCCGATGAAACACAGAAATTGCATTCGAATTTAATACAAAAGGCACAATGCCGACATAAGTACAAGAGGACTGATACTCTAACTTTCTATGATTTGAACCACTCCTGTGAGTCCAGTTTTAGATTCCGATGCTTACCTTCAGGTTTACTGTATCCCTTGGACCTTCTTAATGACGATGAAACACAGAAATTGCATCCGAATTTAATAAAAAAGGCACAATGCCGACTTAAGTACAAGAGGACTGATACTGCAAATTGCTATGATTTGAACCCCTCCTGTGAGTCAAGTTTTAGTTTCCGATGCCACACTTCAGGTTTACTGTATCCCTTGGACCTTGTTATTGACGATGAAACACAGAAATAGCATCCGAATTTAATAAAAAAGGCACAATGCCGACTTAAGTACAAGAGGACTGATACTCTAACTTGCTATGATTTGAACCCCTCCTGTGAGTCCAGTTTTAGTTTCCGATGCCACACTTCAGGTTTAGTGTATCCCTTGGACCTTCTTATTGACGATGAAACACAGAAATTGCATCCGAATTTTATAAATAATGCACAAAGCCGACTTCAGTACAAGAGGACTGATACTCTAACTTTCTATGATTTGAACCCCTCCTGTGAGTCCAGTTTTAGTTTCCGATGCTTCACTTCAGGTTTACTGTATCCCTTGGACCTTCGTATTGACGATGAAACACAGAAATTGCATCCGAACTTAATACAAAAGGCACAATGCCGACTAAAGCACAAGAGTACTGAAACTCTTCCTTTCTATGATTTGAACCTCTGCTGTGAGTCCAGTTTTAGTTTCCGATGCTTCACTTCAGGTTTACTGTATCCCTTGGACCTTCTTATTGACGATGAAACACAGAAATTGCATCCGAATTTAATAAAAAAGGCACAATGCCGACTTAAGTACAAGAGGACTGAAACTCTAACTTTGTATGATTTGAACCTCTGCTGTAAGTCCAGTTTTAGTTTCCGATGCTTCACTTCAGGTTTACTGTATCCCTTGGACCTTCTTATTGACGATGAAACACAGAAATTGCATCCGAATTTAATAAAAAAGGTACAATGCCGACTTAAGTACAAGAGGACTGATACTCTAATTTTCTATGGTTTGAACTACTCCTGTGAGTCCAGTTTTAGATTCCGATGCTTAACTTCTGGTTTACTGTATCCCTTGGACCTTCTTATTGACGATGAAACACAGAAATTGCATCCGAATTTAATACAAAAGGCACAATGGTGACTTAAGTAAAAAAGGACTGATACTCTAACTTTCTATGATTTGAACCTCTCCTGTGAGTCCAGTTATAGATTCCGATGCTTCACTTCGGGTTTACTGTTTCCCTTGGCCCTCTTATTGACGATGAAACACAGAAATTGCATCGGAATTTAATAAAAAGGCACAATGCCGACTTAAGTACATGAGGACTGAAACTCTAACTTTCTATGATTTGATCCTCTGCTGTGAGACCAGTTTTAGTTTCCGATGCTTCACTTCCCGTTTACTGTATCCCTTGGACCTTCTTATTGACGATGAAACACAGAATGTACATCCGAATTTAATAAAAAAGGCACAATGCCGACTTACGTACAAGAGGACTGAAACTCTAACTTTCTATGATTTGAACCTCTGCTGTGAGTCCAGTTTTAGTTTCGGATGCTTAACTTCAGGTTTACTGTATCCCTTGGACCTTCTTATTGAAGATGAAACATAGAAATTGCATCCGAATTTAATACAAAAGGCAAATTCCCGACTTAAGAACAAGAGGACTGAAACTCTCACTCTCTATGATTTGAACCTCTGCTGTGAGTCCAGTTTTAGTTTCCGATGCTTCACTTCAGGTTTACTGTATCCCTTGGACCTTCTTATTGAAGATGAAACATAGAAATTGCATCCGAATTTAATACAATAGGCACAATGCCGACTTATGTACAAGAGGACTGAAACTCTAACTTTCTATCATTTGAACCTCTGCTGATAGTCCAGTTTTTCATTCCGATGCTTAACTTCAGGTTTACTGTATCCCTTGGACCTTCTTATTGACGATGAAACACAGAAATTGCATCCGAATGTAATACAAAAGGCACAATGCCGACTTAAGTACAAGGGGACTGAAACTCTAACTTTCTATGATTTGAACCTCTCCTGTGAGTCCAGTTTTAGATTCCGATGCTTCACTTCGGGTTTACTGTATCGCTTGGACCCTCGTATTGACGATGAAACACAGAAATGGCATCCGAATTTAATACAAAAGGCACAATGCCAACTTAAGTACAAGAGGACTGAAACTCTAACTTTCTATGATTTGAACCTCTGCTGTGAGTCCAGATTTAGTTTCCGATGCTTCACTTCAGGTATACTGTATCCCTTGTACCTTCTTATTGACGATGGAACATAGAAATTGCATCCGAAGTCAATACAAAAGGCACAATGCCGACTTAAGTACAAGAGGACTGATAGTCTAACATTCTATGATTTGAACCCCTCCTGTGAGTCCAGTTTTAGATTCCGATGTTTAACTTCTGGTTTACTGTATCCCTTCGACCTTCTTATTGACGATGAAACACAGAAATTGCATCCGAATTTAATACAAAAGGCACAATGCCGACTTAAGTACAAGAGTACTGAAACTCTAACTTTCTATGATTTGAACCTCTGCTGTGAGTCCAGTTTTAGTTTCCGATGCTTCACTACAGGTTTACTGTATTCCTTGGACCTTTTTATTGACGATGAAACACAGAAATTGCATCCGAATTCAATACAAAAGGTACAATGCCGACTTAAGTACAAGAGGACTGAAACTCTAACTTTCTATGATTTGAACCTCTCCTGTGAGTCCAGTTTTAGATTCCGATGCTTCACTTCGGGTTTACTGTATCGCTTGGACCCTCGTATTGACGATGAAACACAGAAATGGCATCCGAATTTAATGCAAAAGGCACAATGCCGACTTAAGTGCAAGAGGACTGAATCTCTAACTTTCTATGATTTGAACCTGTGCTGTGAGTCCAATTTTAGTTTCCGATGCTTAACTTCAGGTTTACTGTATCCCTTGGACCTTGTTATTGACGATGAAACACAGAAATTGCATCCGAATTTAATACAAAAGGCACAATGACGACTTGAGTACAAGAGGACTGAAACTCTAACTTTCTATGATTTGATCCTCTGCTGTGAGTCGAGTTTTTGTTTCCAATGCTTCACTTCAGGTTTACTGTATTCCTTGGACCTTCTTATTGACGATGAAACACAGAAATTGCATCCGAATTTAATACAAAAGGCACAATGCCGACTTAAGTAAAAGAGGACTGAAACTATAACTTTCTATGATTTGAACCTCTGCTGTGAGTCCAGTTTTAGTTTCCGATGCTTCACTTCAGGTTTACTGTATCCCTTGGACCTTCTTATTGACGATGAAACACAGAAATTGCATCCGAATTTAATACAAAAGGCACAAAGCCGACTTAAGTACAAGAGGACTGAAACTCTAACTTTCTATGATTTAAACCTCTGCTGTGGGTCCAGTTTTAGTTTCCGATGCTTCACTTCATGTTTACTGTATCCCTTGGACCTTCCTATTAACGATGAAACACAGAAATTGCATCCGAATTTAATAAAAAAGGCACAATGCCGACTTAAGTACAAGAGGACTGATACTCTAACTTTCGATGATTTGAACCTCTCCTGTGAGTCCACTTTTAGATTCCGATGCTTCACTTCAGGTTTACTGTATCCCTTGGACCCTCTTATTGACGATGAAACACAGAAATTGCATCCGAATTTAATACAAAAGGCACAATGCCGACTTAAGTACAAGAGGACTGAAACTGTAACTTTCTATGATTTGAACCTCTGCTGTGAGTCCAGTTCTAGGTTCCGATGCTTCACTTCAGGTATGCTGTATCCCTTGGACCTTCTTATTGACGATGAAACATAGAAATTGCATCCGAATTTAATACAAAAGGCACAATGCCGACTTAAGTACAAGAGTACTGAAATTCTAACTTTCTATGATTTGAACCTCTGCTGTGAGTCCAGTTTTAGTTTCCGATGCTTCACTACAGGTTTACTGTATTCCTTGGACCTTTTTATTGACGATGAAACACAGAAATTGCAACCGAATTTAATACAAAAGGCACAATGCCGACTTAAGTGCAAGAGGACTGAATCTCTAACCTTCTATGATTTGAACCTCTGCTGTGAGTCCAGTTTTAGTTTCCGATGCTTCACTTAAGGTTTGCTGTATCCCTTGGACCTTCTTATTGACGATGAAACACAGAAATTGCATTCGAATTTAATACAAAATGCACAATGCCAACTTACGTACAAGAGGACTGAAACTCTAACTTTCTGTGATTTGAACCTCTGCTGTGAGTCCAGTTTTAGTTTCCGATGCTTCACTTCAGGTTTACTGTAACCCTGGGACCTTCTTATTGACGATGAAGGACAGAAATTGCATCTGACTTTAATAAAAAAGGCACAATGCCGACTTAAGTACAAGAGGACAGAGACTCTAACTTTCTATGATTTGAACCCCTCCTGTGAGTCCAGTTTTAGATTCCGATGCTTAACATCAGGTTTACCGTATCCCTTGGACCTTCTTATTGACGATGAAACACAGAAATTGCATGAGAATTTAATACAAAAGGCACAATGCCGACTTAAGTGCAAGAGGACTGAATCTCTAACTTTCCATGATTTGAACCTCTGCTGTGAGTCCAGTTTTAGTTTCCGATGCTTCACTTAAGGTTTGCTGTATCCCTTGGACCTTCTTATTGACGGTGATACACAGAAATTGCATTCGAATTTAATACAAAAGGCACAATGCCAACTTACGTACAAGAGGACTGAAACTCTAACTTTCTATGATTTGAACCTCTGCTGTGAGTCCAGTTTTAGTTTCCGATGCTTCACTTCAGGTTTACTGTAACCCTGGGACCTTCTTATTGACGATGAAAGACAGAAATTGCATCTGACTTTAATAAAAAAGGCACAATGCCGACTTAAGTTCAAGAGGACTGATACTCTAACTTTCTATGATTTGAACCTCTCCTGTGAGTCCAGTTTTAGATTCCGATGCTTCACTTCGGGTTTACTGTATCCCTTGGAGTCTCTTATTGACGATGAAACACAGAAATTGCATCCGAATTTAATGCAAAAGGCACAATGCCGACTTAAGTACATGAGGACTGAAACTCTAACTTTCTATGATTTGAACCTCTGCTGTGAGACCAGTTTTAGTTTCCGATGCTTCATTTCAGGTTTACTGTATCCCTTGGACCTTCTTATTGACGATGAAACACAGAATATGCATCCGAATTTAATACAAAAGGCACAATGCCGACGTACGTCCAGGAGGACTGAAACTATAACTTTCTATGAATAGAACCTCTGCTGTGAGTCCAGTTTTAGTTTCCGATGCTTAACTTCAGGTTTACTGTATCATTTGGACCTTCTTATTGACGATGAAACACTGAAATTGCATCCGATTTTAATACAAAGGCACAATGCCGACTTATGTACAAGAAGACTGAAACTCTAACTTTCTATGATTTGAAGCTCTGCTGTGAGCCCAGTTTTAGTTTCCGATGCTTCACTTCAGGTTTACTGTATCCCTTGCACCTTCTTATTGACGATGAAACTCAGAAATTGCATCCGAATTCAATACAAAAGGCACAATGCCGTCTTATGTACAAGAGGACTGAAACTCTAACTTTCTATCATTTGAACCTCTCCTGTGAGTCCAGTTATAGATTCCGATGCTTCACGTCGTTTTTACTGTATCGCTTGGACCCTCGTATTGACGATGAAACACAGAAATTGCATCCGAATTTAATACAAAAGGCACAATGCCGACTTAAGTGCAAGAGGACTGAATCTCTAAGTTTCTATGATTTGAACCTCTGCTGTGAGTCCAGTTTTAGTTTCCGATGCTTCACTTAAGGTTTACTGTATCCCTTGCACCTTCTTATTGACGATGAAACACAGAAGATGCATTCGAATTTAATACAAAAGGCACAATGCCGACTTACGTACAAGTGGACTGAAACTCTAACTTTCAATGATTTGAACCTCTGCTGTGAGTCCAGTTTTAGTTTCCGATGCTTAACTTCAGGTTTACTGTATCCCTTGGACCTTCTTATTGACGTTGAAACACAGAAATTGCATCCGAATTTAATACAAAAGGCACAATGCCGACTTGAGTACAAGAGGACTGAAACTCTAACTTTCTATGTATTGAACCTCTGCTGTGAGTCCAGTTTTAGTTTCCGATGCTTCACTTCAGGTTTACTGTATTCCTTGGACCTTCTTATTGACGATGAAACACAGAAATTGCATCCGAATTTAATACAAAAGGCACAATGCCGACTTAAGTACAAGAGGACTGAAACTATAACTTTCTATGATTTGAACCTCTGCTGTGAGTCCAGTTTTAGTTTCCGATGCTTCACTTCAGGTTTACTGTATCCCTTGGACCTTCTTATTGACGATGAAACACAGAAATTGCATCCGAATTAAATACAAAAGGCACAGTGCCGACTTAAGTACAAGAGGACTGAAACTCTAACTTTCTATGATTTAAACCTCTGCTGTGGGTCCAGTTTTAGTTTCCGATGCTTCACTTCATGTTTACTGTATCCCTTGGAGCTTCCTACTGACGATGAAACACAGAAATTGCATCCGAATTTAATAAAAAAGGCACAATGCAAACTTAAGTACAAGAGGACTGATACTCTATCTTTGTATGATTTGAACCCCTCCTGTGAGTCCAGTTTTAGATTCCGATGCTTAACCTCGGGTTTACTGTATCCCTTGGACCTTCATATTGACGATGAAACACAGAAATTGCATCCGAATTTAATACAAAAGGCACAATGCCGACTTAAGTAAAAGAGGACTGATACTCTAACTTTCTATGATTTGAACCTCTCCTGTGAGTCCAGTGTTAGATTCCGATGCTTCACTTCGGGTTTACTGTATCCCTTGGTCCCTCTTATTGACGGTGAAACACAGAAATTGCATCCGAATTTAATACAAAAGGCACAATGCCGACTTAAGTACATGGGGACTGAAAGTCTAACTTTCTATGATATGAACCTCTGCTGTGAGACCAGTTTTAGTTTCCGATGCTTCACTTCAGGTTTACTGTATCCCTTGGACCTTCTTATTGACGATGAAACACAGAATGTGCATCCGAATTTAATACAAAAGGCACAATGCCGACTTACGTACAAGAGGACTGAAACTCTAACTTTCTATGATTTGAACCTCTGCTGTCAGTCCAGTTTTAGTTTCCGATGCTTAACTTCAGGTTTACTGTATCCCTTGGACCATTTTATTGACGATGAAACACAGAAATTGCATCCGAATTTAATACAAAAGGAACAATGCCGACTTAAGTACAAGAGGACTGAAACTCTAACTTTCTATGATTTGAAGCTCTGCTGTGAGTCCAGTTTTAGTTTCCGATGCTTCACTTCAGGTTTACTGTATCAATTGGACCTTCTTATTGACGATGAAACACAGAAATTGCATCCAAATTTAATACAAAAGGCAAATTGCCGACTTAAGTACAAGAGAACTGAAACTCTCACTTTCTATGATTTGAACCTCTGCTGTGAGTCCAGTTTTAGTTTCCGATGCTTCACTTCAGGTTTACTGTATCCCTTGGACCTTCTTATTGAAGATGAAACATAGAAATTGCGTCCGAATTTAATACAAAAGCACAATCCCGACTTAAGTACAAGAGGACTGAAACTCTAACGTCCTATGATTTGAACCTCTGCTGTGAGTCCAGTTTTAGTTTCAGATGCTTCACTTCAGGTTTACTGTATCCCTTGTACCTTCTTATTGACGATGAAACACAGAAATGGCATCCGAATTGAATACAAAAGGCACAATGTCGACTTAAGTACAAGAGGACTGAAACTCTAACTTTCTATGATTTGAACCTCTGCTGTGAGTCCAGTTTTAGTTTCCGATGCTTCACTTCAGGTTTACTGTATCCCTTGGACCTTCTTATTGACGATGAAACACAGAAATTTCATTCGAATTTAATACAAAAGGCACAATGCCGACTTACGTACAAGAGGACTGAAACTCTAACTTTCTACGATTTGAACCTCAGCTGTGAGTCCAGTTTTAGTTTCCGATGCTTAACTTCAGGTTTACTGTGTCCCTTGGACCTTCTTATTGACGATAAAACACAGAATTTGCATCCGAATTTAATAGAAAAGGCACAATGCCGACTTAAGTACAAGAGGACTGATACTCTAACATTCTATGATTTGAACCTCTCCTGTGAGTCCAGTTTTAGATTCCGATGCTTCACTTCGGGTTTACTGTATCCCTTGGACCCTCGTATTGACGATGAAACACAGAAATTGCATCCGAATTTAATACAAAAGGCACAATGCCGACTTAAGTGCAAGAGGACTGTATCTCTAACTTTCTATGATTTGAACCTCTGCTGTGAGTCCAGTTTTAGTTTCCGATGCTTCACTTAAGGTTTACTGTACCCCTTGGACCTTCTTATTGACGATGAAACACAGAAATTGCATTCGAATTTAATACAAAGGCACAATGCCGACTTACGTACAAGAGGACTGAAACTCTAACTTTCTATGATTTGAACCTCTGCTGTGAGCCCAGTTTTAGTTTCCGATGCTTAACTTCAGGTTTACTGTATCCCTTGGACCTTCTTATTGACGATGAAACACAGAAATTGCATCCGAATTTAATAAAAAAGGCACAATGCCGACTTAAGTACAAGAGGACTGTAACTCTAACTTTCTATGATTTGAACCTCTGCTGTGAGCCCAGTTTTAGTTTCCGATGCTTCACTTCAGGTTTACTGTATCCCTGGGACCTTCTTATTGACGATGATAGACAGAAATTGCATCTGACTTTAATAAAAAAGGCACAATGCCGACTTAAGTACAAGAGGACAGATACTCTAACTTTCTATGATTTGAACCTCTGCTGTGAGACCAGTTTTAGATTCCGATGCTTAACTTCAGGTTTACTGTATCCCTTGGACTTTCTTATAGACGATGAAACACAGAAATTGCATCCGAATTTAATACAAAAGGCACAATGCCGACTTAAGTACAAGAGGACTGAAACTCTAACTTTCTATGATTTGAACCACTGCTGTGGGTCCAGTTTTAGTTTTCGATGCTTCACTTCATGTTTACTGTATCCCTTGGACCTTCCTATTGACGATGAAACACAGAAATTGCATCCGAATTTAATAAAAAAGGCACAATGCCAACTTAAGGACAAGAGGACTGATACTCTAACTTTCTATGATTTGAACCCCTCCTGTGAGTCCAGTTTTAGTTTCCGATGCTTCACTTCAGGTTTACTGTATCCCTTGGACCTTCTTATTGACGATGAAACACAGAAATTGCATCCGAATTTAGTAAAAAAGGCACAATGGCGACTTAAGTACAAGAGGACTGATACTCTAACTTTCTATGAATTTAACCCCACCTGTGAGTCCAGTTTTAGATTCCGATGCTTAACCTCTGGTTTACTGTATCCCTTGGACCTTCTTATTGACGATGAAACACAGAAATTGCATCCGAATTTAATACAAAAGGCACAATGCCGACTTAAGTACATAAGGACTGAAACTCTAACTTTCTATGATTTGAACCTCTGCTGTGAGACCAGTTTTAGTTTCCGATGCTGCACTTCAGGTTTACTGTATCCCTTGGACCTTCTTATTGACGATGAAACACAGAATGTGCATCCGAATTTAATACAAAAGGCACAATGCCGTCTTACGTACAAGTGGAATGAAACTCTAACTTTCTATGATTTGAACCTCTGCTGTGAGTCCAGTTTTAGTTTCCGATGCTTAACTTCAGGTTTACTGTATCCCTTGGACATTCTTATTGACGATGAAACACAGAAATTGCATCCGAATGTAATACAAAATTCACAATGCCGACTTAAGTACAAGAGGACTGAAACTCTAACTTTCTATGATTTGAACCTCTCCTGTGAGTCCAGTTTTGGTTTCCGATGCTTCACTTCAGGTTTAATGTATCCCTTGGACCTTCATATTGACGATGAAACATAGAAATTGCATCCGAATTTAATACAAAAGGCACAATGCCGACTTCAGTACAAGAGGACTGAAACTCTAACTTTCTATGATTTGAATCTCTGCTGTGAGTCCAGTTTTAGTTTCCGATGCTTCACTTCAGGTTTACTGTATCCCTTGGACCTTCTTATTGACGATGAAACACAGAAATTGCATTCGAATTTAATACAAAAGGCACAATGCCGACTTACGTACAAGAGGACTGAAACTCTAACTTTCTATGATTTCAACCTCTGCTGTGAGTCCAGTTTTTCTTTCCGATGCTTAACTTCGGGTTTACTGTATCCCTTGGAACTTCTTATTGACGATGAAACACAGAAATTGCATCCGAATTTAATACAAAAGGCACAATGCCGACTTAAGTACAAGAGGACAGATACTCTAACTTTCTATGATTTGAACCCCTCCTGTGAGTCCAGTTTTAGATTCCGATGCTTAACTTCAGGTTTACTGTATCCCTTGGACCTTCTTACTGACGATGAAACACAGAAATTGCATCCGAATTTAATACAAAAGGCACAATGCCGACTTAAGTACAAGAGGGCTGATACTGTAACTTTCTATGATTTGAACCCCTCCTGTGAGTCCAGTTTTAGATTCCGATGCTTAACTTCAGGTTTACTGTATCCCTTGGACCTTCTTATTGACGATGAAACACAGAAATTGCATCCGAATTTAATACAAAATGCACAATGCCGACTTAAGTACAAGAGGACTGAAACTCTAACTTTCTATGATTTGAACCTCTGCTGTGAGTCGAGTTTTAGTTTCCGATGCTTCACTTCAGGTATACTGTATCCCTTAGACCTTCTTATTGACGATAAAAGATAGAAATTGCATCCGAAGTTAATACAAAAGGCACAATGCCGACTTAAGTAGAAGAGGACTGAAACTCTGACTTTCTACGATTTGAAAGTCTGTTGTGAGTCCAGTTTTACTTTCCGATGCTTCACTTCAGGTTTACTGTATCCCTTGCACCTTCTTATTGGCGATGAAACACAGAAATTGCATCCGAAATTAATAATAAAGGCACAATGCCGACTTAAGTACAAGAGGACTGATACTCTAACTTTCTATGATTTGAACCCGTCCTGTGAGTCCAGTTTTAGATTCCGATGCTTAACTTCAGGTTTACTGTATCCCTTGGACCTTCTTATTGACGATGAAACACAGAAATTGCATCCGAATTTAATAAAAAAGGCACAATGCCGACTTAAGTACAAGAGGACTGAAACTGTAATTTTCTATGATTTGAACCTCTGCTGTGAGTCCAGTTTTAGTTTCCGATGCTTCACTTCAGGTTTACTGTATTCCTTGGACCTTCTTATTGACGATGGAACACAGAAATTGCATCCGAATTTAATACAAAAGGCACAATGCCGACTTAAGTACAAGAGGACTGAAAATCTAACTTTCTATGATTTGAACCTCTGCTGTGAGTCCAGTTTTAGTTTCCGATGCTTCACTTCTGGTTTACTGTTTCCCTTGGACCTTCTTATTGACGATGAAACAAAGAAACTGCATCCGAATTTAATACAAAAGGCACAATGCCAACTTAAGTACAGGAGGACTGAAACTCTAACTTTCTATGATTTGAACCTCTGCTGTGAGTCCAGTTTAGTTTCCGTTGCTTCACTTCAGGTTTACTGTATTCCTTGGACCTTCCTATTGACGATGAAACACAGAAATTGCATCCGAATTTAATAAAAAAGGCACAATGCCGACTTAAGTACAAGAGGACTGATACTCTAACTTTCTACGATTTGAACCCCTCCTGTGAGTCCAGTTTTAGTTTCCGATGCTTCACTTCTGGTTTACTGTATCCCTTGGACCTTCTTATTGACGATGAAACACAGAAATTGCATCCGAATTTAATAAAAAAGGCACAATGCCGACTTAAGTACAAGAGGACTGAAACTGTAATTTTCTATGATTTGAACCTCTGCTGTGAGTCCAGTTTTAGTTTCCGATGCTTCACTTCAGGTTTACTGTATTCCTTGGACCTTCTTATTGACGATGGGACACAGAAATTGCATCCGAATTTAATACAAAAGGCACAATGCCGACTTAAGTACAAGAGGACTGAAAATCTAACTTTCTATGATTTGAACCTCTGCTGTGAGTCCAGTTTTAGTTTCCGATGCTTCACTTCTGGTTTACTGTTTCCCTTGGACTTTCTTATTGACGATGAAACAAAGAAACTGCATCCGAATTTAATACAAAAGGCACAATGCCAACTTAAGTACAGGAGGACTGAAACTCTAACTTTCTATGATTTGAACCTCTGCTGTGAGTCCAGTTTAGTTTCCGTTGCTTCACTTCAGGTTTACTGTATTCCTTGGACCTTCCTATTGACGATGAAACACAGAAATTGCATCCGAATTTAATAAAAAAGGCACAATGCCGACTTAAGTACAAGAGGACTGATACTCTAACTTTCTACGATTTGAACCCCTCCTGTGAGTCCAGTTTTAGTTTCCGATGCTTCACTTCTGGTTTACTGTATCCCTTGGACCTTCTTATTGACGATGAAACACAGAAATTGCATCCGAATTTAATAAAAAAGCTACAATGCCGACTTAAGTACAAGAGGACTGATACTCTAATTTTCTATGGTTTGAACCCCTCCTGTGAGTCCAGTTTTAGATTCCGATGCTTAACTTCTGGTTTACTGTATCCCTTGGACCTTCTTATTGACGATGAAACACAGAAATTGCATCCGAATTTAATACAAAAGGCACAATGCCGACTTAAGTAAAAAAGGACTGATACTCTAACTTTCTATGATTTGAACCTCTCCTGTGAGTCCAGTTATAGATTCCGATGCTTCACTTCGGGTTTACTGTTTCCCTTGGCCCTCTTATTGACGATGAAACACAGAAATTGCATCGGAATTTAATAAAAAGGCACAATGCCGACTTAAGTACATGAGGACTGAAACTCTAACTTTCTATGATTTGAGCCTCTGCTGTGAGACCAGTTTTAATTTCCGATGCTTCACTTCAGGTTTACTGTATCCCTTGGACCTTCTTATTGACGATGAAACACAGAATGTACATCCGAATTTAATAAAAAAGGCACAATGCCGACTTACGTACAAGAGGACTGAAACTCTAACTTTCTATGATTTGAACCTCTGCTGTGAGTCCAGTTTTAGTTTCCGATGCTTAACTTCAGGTTCACTGTATCCCTTGGACCTTATTATTGACGATGAAACACAGAAATTGCATCCGAATTTAATACAAAATGCACAATGCCGACTTAAGTACAAGAGGACTGAAACTCTAACTTTCTATGATTTGAACTTCTGCTGTGAGTCGAGTTTTAGTTTCCGATGCTTCACTTCAGGTATACTGTATCCCTTGGACCTTCTTATTGACGATAAAACATAGAAATTGCATCCGAAGTTAATACAAAAGGCACAATGCCGACTTAAGTAGAAGAGGACTGAAACTCTAACTTTCTATGATTTGAAACTCTGTTGTGAGTCCAGTTTTACTTTCCGATGCTTCACTTCAGGTTTACTGTATCCCTTGCACCTTCTTATTGACGATGAAACACAGAAATTGCATCCGAAATTAATAATAAAGGCACAATGCCGACTTAAGTACAAGAGGACTGATACTCTAACTTTCTATGATTTGAACCCCTCCTGTGAGTCCAGTTTTAGATTCCGATGCTTAACTTCAGGTTTACTGTATCGCTTGGACCTTCTTACTGACGATGAAACACAGAAATTGCATCCGAATTTAATACAAAAGGCACAATGCCCACTTAAGTACAAGAGGACTGATACTCTAACTTTCTATGATTTGAACCCCTCCTGTGAGTCCAGTTTTAGATTCCGATGCTTAACTTCAGGTTTACTGTATCCCTTGGACCTTCTTATTGACGATGAAACACAGAAATTGCATCCGAATTTAATACAAAATGCACAATGCCGACTTAAGTGCAAGAGGACTGAAACTCTAACTTTCTATGATTTGAACCTCTGCTGTGAGTCGAGTTTTAGTTTCCGATGCTTCACTTCAGGTATACTGTATCCCTTGGACCTTCTTATTGACGATAAAACATAGAAATTGCATCCGAAGTTAATACAAAAGGCACAATGCCGACTTAAGTAGAAGAGGACTGAAACTCTAACTTTCTATGATTTGAAACTCTGTTGTGAGTCCAGTTTTACTTTCCGATGCTTCACTTCAGGTTTACTGTATCCCTTGCACCTTCTTATTGACGATGAAACACAGAAATTGCATCCGAAATTAATAATAAAGGCACAATGCCGACTTAAGTACAAGAGGACTGATACTCTAACTTTCTATGATTTGAACCCGTCCTGTGAGTCCAGTTTTAGATTCCGATGCTTAACTTCAGGTTTACTGTATCCCTTGGACCTCCTTATTGACGATGAAACACAGAAATTGCATCCGAATTTAATAAAAAAGGCACAATGCCGACTTAAGTACAAGAGGACTGAAACTCTAACTTTCTATGATTTGAACCTCTGCTGTGAGACCAGTTTTAGATTCCGATGTTGAACTTCAGGTTTACTGTATCCCTTGGACTTTCTTATAGACGATGAAACACAGAAATTGCATCCAAATTTAATACAAAAGGCACAATGCCGACTTAAGTTCAAGAGGACTGATACTCTAACTTTCTATGATTTGAACCCCTCCTGTGAGTCCAGTTTTAGATTCCGATGCTTAACTTCTGGTTTACTGTATCCCTTGGACCTTCTTATTGACGATGAAACACAGAAATTGCATCCGAATTTAATACAAAAGGCACAATGCCGACTTAGGTACAAGAGTACTGAAACTGTAATTTTCTATGATTTGAACCTCTGCTGTGAGTCCAGTTTTAGTTTCCGATCCTTCACTTCAGGTTCACTGTATTCCTTGGACCTTCTTATGGACGATGAAACACAGAAATTGCATCCGAATTTAATACAAAAGGCACAATGCCGACTTAAGTACAAGAGGATTGAAAATCTAACTTTCTATGATTTGAACCTCTGCTGTGAGTCCAGTTTTAGTTTCCGATGCTTCAC
Organism: Schistocerca americana; assembly: GCF_021461395.2. Taxonomy (NCBI): domain Eukaryota; kingdom Metazoa; phylum Arthropoda; class Insecta; order Orthoptera; family Acrididae; genus Schistocerca; species Schistocerca americana. Next base: position 151,423 of record NW_025726014.1, read on the forward strand.
TTCTGGTTTACTGTTTCCCTTGGACCTTCTTATTGACGATGAAACAAAGAAACTGCATCCGAATTTAATACAAAAGGCACAATGCCAACTTAAGTACAGGAGGACTGAAACTCTAACTTTCTATGATTTGAACCTCTGCTGTGAGTCCAGTTTAGTTTCCGATGCTTCACTTCAGGTTTACTGTATCCCTTCGGACCTTCTTATTGACGATGAAACACAGAAATTGCATCCGAATTTAATAGAAAAGGCACAATGCCGACTTAAGTACAGGAGGACTGATACTCTAACTTTCTATGATTTGAACCTGTGCTGTGAGTCCAGTTTTAGTTTCCGATGCTTCACGTCAGGTTTACTGTATCCCTTGGACCTTCTTATTGACGATGAAACACAGTAATTGCACCCGGAATTAATAAAAAATGCACAATGCCGACTTAAGTACAAGAGGACTGATATTCTAACTTTCTATGATTTTAACCCCTCCTGTGAGTCCAGTTTTAGATTCCGATGCTTAACTTCAGGGTTACTGTATCCCTTGGACCTTCATATTGACGATGAAACACAGAAATTGCATCCGAATTTAATACAAAAGGCACAATGCCGACTTAAGTACAAGAGGACTGAAACTCTAACTTTCTATGATCTGAACCTCTGCTGTGAGTCCAGTTTTACTTTACGATGCTTCACTTCATGTTTACTGTATCTGGTGGATCTTCTTATTGACGATGAAACACAAAAATTGCATCCGAATTTAATACAAAAGGCACAATACCGACTTAAGTGCAAGAGGACTGATACTCTAAATTTCTATGACTTGAACCTCTGCTGTGAGTCCAGTTTTAGTTTCCGATGCTTCACTTCAGGTTTACTGTATCCCTTGGACCTTCATATTGACGATGAAACACAGAAATTGCATCCGAATTTAATAAAAAAGGCACAATGCCGACTTAAGTACAAGAGGACTGATACTCTAATTTTCTATGGTTTGAACCCCTCCTGTGAGTCCAGTTTTAGATTCTGATGCTTAACTTCTGGTTTACTGTATCCCTTGGACCTTCTTATTGACGATGAAACACAGAAATTGCATCCGAATTTAATACAAAAGGCACAATGCCGACTTAAGTAAAAAAGGACTGAAACTCTAACTTTCTATGATTTGAACCTCTCCTGTGAGTCCAGTTTTAGATTCCGATGCTTCACTTCGGGTTTACTGTTTCCCTTGGACCCTCTTATTGACGATGAAACACAGAAATTGCATCGGAATTTAATAAAAAGGCACAATGCCGACTTAAGTACATGAGGACTGAAACCCTAACTTTCTATGATTTGAACCTCTGCTGTGAGACCAGTTTTAGTTTCCGATGCTTCACTTCAGGTTTACTGTATCCCTTGGACCTTCTTATTGATGATGAAACACAGAATGTACATCCGAATTTAATAAAAAAGGCACAATGCCGACTTACGTACAAGAGGACTGAAACTCTAACTTTCTATGATTTGAACCTCTGCTGTGAGTCCAGTTTTAGTTTCCGATGCTTAACTTCAGGTTTACTGTATCCCTTGGCCCTTATTATTGACGATGAAACACAGAAATTGCATCCGAATTTAATAGAAAAGGCCAATGCCGACTTAAGTACAAGAGGACTGAAACTCTAACTTGCTATGATTTGAACCTCTGCTGTGAGTCCAGTTTTAGTATCCGATGCTTCACTTCAGGTTTACTGTATCCCTTGGACGTTCTTATTGACGATGAAACACAGAAATTGCATCCGAATTTAATACAAAAGGCAAATTCCCGACTTAAGAACAAGAGGACTGAAACTCTCACTCTCTATGATTTGAACCTCTGCTGTGAGTCCAGTTTTAGTTTCCGATGCTTCACTTCAGGTTTACCGTATCCCTTGGACCTTCTTGTTGAAGATGAAACATAGAAATTGCATCCGAATTTAATACAAAAGGCACAATGCCGACTTATGTACAAGAGGACTGAAACTCTAACTTTCTATCATTTGAACCTCTGCTGTGAGTCCAGTTTTAGTTTCCGATGCTTCACTTCAGGTTTACTGTATCCCTTGTACCTTCTTATTGACGATGAAACACAGAAATTGCATCCGAATTTAATACAAAAGGCACAATGCCGACTTAAGTACAAGAGGACTGAAACTCTAACTTTCTATGATTTGAACCTCTGCTGTGAGTTCAGTTTTAGTTTCCGATGCTTCACTTCAGGTTTACTGTATCCCTTGGACCTTCTTATTGACGATGAAACACAGAAATTGCACCCGGAATTAGTAAAAAAGGCACAATGCCGACTTAAGTACAAGATGACTGATACTCTAACTTTCTATGATTTGAACCCCAACTGTGAGTCCCGTTTTAGATTCCGATGCTTAACTTCAGGTTTACTGTATCCCTTGGACCTTCATATTGACGATGAAACACAGAAATTGCATCCGAATTTAATGCAAAAGGCACAATGCCGACTTAAGTACAAGAAAACTGAAACTCTAACTTTCTATGAGTTGAACCTCTGCTGTGAGTCCAGTTTTACTTTACGATGCTTCACTTCATCTTTACTGTATCCGGTGGACCTTCTTATTCACGATGAAACACAAAAATTGCATCCGAATTTAATACAAAAGGCACAATGCCGACTTAAGTGCAAGAGGACTGATACTCTAACTATCTATGACTTGAACCTCTGCTGTGAGTCCAGTTTTAGTTTCCGATGCTTCACTTCAGGTTTACTGTATCCCTTGGACCTTCTTATTGACGATGAAACACAGAAATTGCATCCGAATTTAATAAAAAAGGCACAATGCCGACATAAGTCCAAGAGGACTAATACTATAACTTTCTATGATTTGAACCCCTCCTGTGAGTCCAGTTTTGGATTCCGATGCTTAACTTCAGGTTTACTGTATCCCTTGGACCTTCTTATTGACGATGAAACACAGAAATTGCATCCGAATTTAATAAAAAAGGCACAATGCCGACTTAAGTACAAGAGGACTGATACTCTAACTTTCTATGATTTGAGACCCTCCTATGACTCCAGTTTTAGATTCCCATGCTTAACTTCAGGTTTACTGTATCCCTTGGACCTTCTTATTGACGATGAAACACCGAAATTGCATCCGAATTTAATACAAAAGGCACAATGCCGACTTAAGTACAAGAGGACTGAAACTCTAACTTTCTAAGATTTGAACCTCTGCTGTGAGTCCAGTTATAGTTTCCGATGCTTCACTTCAGGTTTACTGTATCCCTTGGACCTTCGTATTGACGATGAAACACAGAAATTGCATCCAAATTTAATAAAAAAGCGGAATGCCGACTTAAGTACAAGAGGACTGATACTCTAACTTTCTATGATTTGAACCCCTCCTGTGAGTCCAGTTTTAGATTCCGATGCTTAACTCCAGGTTTACTGTATCACTTGGACCTTCTTATTGACGATGAAACACAGAAATTGCATCCGAATTTAATACAATAGGCACATTGCCGACTTAAGTACAAGAGGACTGAAACTCTAACTTTCTATGATTTGAACCTCTGCTGTGAGTCCAGTTTTAGTTTCCGATGCGTCACTTCAGGTTTACTGTATCCCTTGGACCTTCTTATTGACGATGAAACACAGAAATTGCATCCGAATTTAATAAAAAAGGCAAAATGCCGACTTAAGTACAAGAGGACTTATACTATAACTTTCTATGATTTGAACCCCTCCTGTGAGTCCAGTTTTAGATTCCGATGCTTAACTTCTGGTTTACTGTATCCCTTGGACCTTCTTATTGACGATGAAACACAGAAATTGCATCCGAATTTAATACAAAAGGCACAATGCCGACTTAGGTACAAGAGTACTGAAACTGTAATTTTCTACGATTTGAACCTCTGCTGTGAGTCCAGTTTTAGTTTCCGATGCTTCACTTCAGGTTTACTGTATTCCTTGGACCTTCTTATTGACGATGAAACACAGAAATTGCATCCGAATTTAATACAAATGGCACAATGCCGACTTAAGTACAAGAGGACTGAAAATCTAACTTTCTATTATTTGAACCTCTGCTGTGAGTCCAGTTTTAGTTTCCGATGCTTCACTTCTGGTTTACTGTTTCCCTTGGACCTTCTTATTGACGATGAAACAAAGAAACTGCATCCGAATTTAATACAAAAGGCACAATGCCAACTTAAGTACAGGAGGACTGAAACTCTAACTTTCTATGATTTGAACCTCTGCTGTGAGTCCAGTTTAGTTTCCGTTGCTTCACTTCAGGTTTACTGTATCCCTGGGACCTTCTTATTGACGATGAAACACAGTAATTGCACCCGGAATTAATAAAAAAGGCACAATGCCGACTTAAGTATAAGCGGACTGATATTCTAACTTTCTATGATTTTAACCCCTCCTGTGAGTCCAGTTTTAGATTCCGATGCTTAACTTCAGGGTTACTGTATCCCTTGGACCTTCATATTGACGATGAAACACAGAAATTGCATCCGAATTTAATACAAAAGGCACAATGCCGACTTAAGTACAAGAGGACTGAAACTCTAACTTTCTATGATTTGAACCTCTGCTGTGAGTCCAGTTTTACTTTACGATGCTTCACTTCATGTTTACTGTATCTGGTGGATCTTCTTATTGACGATGAAACACAAAAATTGCATCCGAATTTAATACAAAAGGCACAATACCGACTTAAGTGCAAGAGGACTGATACTCTAAATTTCTATGACTTGAACCTCTGCTGTGAGTCCAGTTTTAGTTTCCGATGCTTCACTTCAGGTTTACTGTATCCCTTGGACCTTCTTATTGACGATGAAACACAGAAATTGCATCCGAATTTAATAAAAAAGGCACAATGCCGACTTATGTACAAGAGGACTGATACTCTAATTTTCTACGGTTTGAACCCCTCCTGTGAGTCCAGTTTTAGATTCTGATGCTTAACTTCTGGTTTACTGTATCCCTTGGACCTTCTTATTGACGATGAAACACAGAAATTGCATCCGAATTTAATACAAAAGGCACAATGCCGACTTAAGTAAAAAAGGACTGAAACTCTAACTTTCTATGATTTGAACCTCTCCTGTGAGTCCAGTTTTAGATTCCGATGCTTCACTTCGGGTTTACTGTTTCCCTTGGACCCTCTTATTGACGATGAAACACAGAAATTGCATCGGAATTTAATAAAAAGGCACAATGCCGACTTAAGTACATGAGGACTGAAACCCTAACTTTCTATGATTTGAACCTCTGCTGTGAGACCAGTTTTAGTTTCCGATGCTACACTTCAGGTTTACTGTATCCCTTGGACCTTCTTATTGATGATGAAACACAGAATGTACATCCGAATTTAATAAAAAATGCACAATGCCGACTTACGTACAAGAGGACTGAAACTCTAACTTTCTATGATTTGAACCTCTGCTGTGAGTCCAGTTTTAGTTTCCGATGCTTAACTTCAGGTTTACTGTATCCCTTGGCCCTTATTATTGACGATGAAACACAGAAATTGCATCCGAATTTAATAGAAAAGGCACAATGCCGACTTAAGTACAAGAGGACTGAAACTCTAATTTGCTATGATTTGAACCTCTGCTGTGAGTCCAGTTTTAGTATCCGATGCTTCACTTCAGGTTTACTGTATCCCTTGGACGTTCTTATTGACGATGAAACACAGAAATTGCATCCGAATTTAATACAAAAGGCAAATTCCCGACTTAAGAACAAGAGGACTGAAACTCTCACTCTCTACGATTTGAACCTCTGCTGTGAGTCCAGTTTTAGTTTCCGATGCTTCACTTCAGGATTACTGTATCCCTTGGACCTTCTTATTGACGATGAAACACAGAAATTGCACCCGGAATTAGTAAAAAAGGCACAATGCCGACTTAAGTACAAGATGACTGATACTCTAACTTTCTATGATTTGAACCCCTCCTGTGAGTCCCGTTTTAGATTCCGATGCTTAACTTCAGGTTTACTGTATCCCTTGGACCTTCATATTGACGATGAAACACAGAAATTGCATCCGAATTTAATGCAAAAGGCACAATGCCGACTTAAGTACAAGGAAACTGAAACTCTAACTTTCTATGAGTTGAACCTCTGCTGTGAGTCCAGTTTTACTTTACGATGCTTCACTTCATCTTTACTGTATCCGGTGGACCTTCTTATTGACGATGAAACACAAAAATTGCATCCGAATTTAATACAAAAGGCACAATGCCGACTTAAGTGCAAGAGGACTGATACTCTAACTTTCTATGACTTGAACCTCTGCTGTGAGTCCAGTTTTAGTTTCCGATGCTTCACTTCAGGTTTACTGTATCCGTTGGTCCTTCTTATTGACGATGAAACACGGAAATTGCATCCGAATTTAATAAAAAAGGCACAATGCCGACATAAGTCCAAGAGGACTAATACTATAACTTTCTATGATTTGAACCCCTCCTGTGAGTCCAGTTTTGGATTCCGATGCTTAACTTCAGGTTTACTGTATCCCTTGGACCTTCTTATTGACGATGAAACACAGAAAATACATCCGAAATTAATACAGAGGGCACAATGCCGACTTAAGTACAAGAGGACTGAAACTCTAACTTTCTATGATGTGAACCTCTGCTGTGAGTCCACTTTTAGTTTCCGATGCTTAACTGCAGGTTTACTGTATCCCTTGGACCTTCTTATTGACGATAAAACACAGTAATTGCATCCGAATTTAATAAAAAAGGCACATTGCCGACTTAAGTACAAGAGGACTGATACTCTAACTTTCTATGATATGAGCCTCTCCTGTGAGTCCAGTTTTAGATTCCGATGCTTAACTTCAGGTTTACTGTATCCCTTGGACCTTCTTATTGACGATGAAACACAGAAATTGCATCCGAATTTAATAAAAAAGGCACAATGCCGACTTAAGTACAAGAGGACTGATACTCTAACTTTCTATGATTTGAGCCCCTCCTATGAGTCCAGTTTTAGATTCCCATGCTTAGCTTCAGGTTTACTGTATCCCTTGGACCTTCTTATTGACGATGAAACACCGAAATTGCATCCGAATTTAATACAAAAGGCACAATGCCGACTTAAGTACAAGAGGACTGAAACTCTAACTTTCTAAGATTTGAACCTCTGCTGTGAGTCCAGTTATAGTTTCCGATGCTTCACTTCAGGTTTACTGTATCCCTTGGACCTTCGTATTGACGATGAAACACAGAAATTGCATCCGAATTTAATAAAAAAGCGGAATGCCGACTTAAGTACAAGAGGACTGATACTCTAACTTTCTATGATTTGAACCCCTCCTGTGAGTCCAGTTTTAGATTCCGATGCTTAACTTCAGGTTTACTGTATCCCTTGGACCTTCTTATTGACGATGAAACACAGAAATTGCATCCGAATTTAATACAATAGGCACATTGCCGACTTAAGTACAAGAGGACTGAAACTCTAACTTTCTATGATTTGAACCTCTGCTGTGAGTCCAGTTTTAGTTTCCGATGCGTCACTTCAGGTTTACTGTATCCCTTGGACCTTCTTATTGACGATGAAACACAGAAATTGCATCCGAATTTAATAAAAAAGTCAAAATGCCGACTTATGTACAAGAGGACTTATACTATAACTTTCTATGATTTGAACCCCTCCTGTGAGTCCAGTTTTAGATTCCGATGCTTAACTTCTGGTTTACTGTATCCCTTGGACCTTCTTATTGACGATGAAACACAGAAATTGCATCCGAATTTAATACAAAAGGCACAATGCCGACTTAGGTACAAGAGTACTGAAACTGTAATTTTCTACGATTTGAACCTCTGCTGTGAGTCCAGTTTTAGTTTCCGATGCTTCACTTCAGGTTTACTGTATTCCGTGGACCTTCTTATTGACGATGAAACACAGAAATTGCATCCGAATTTAATACAAATGGCACAATGCCGACTTAAGTACAAGAGGACTGAAAATCTAACTTTCTATGATTTGAACCTCTGCTGTGAGTCCAGTTTTAGTTTCCGATGCTTCACTTCTGGTTTACTGTTTCCCTTGGACCTTCTTATTGACGATGAAACAAAGAAACTGCATCCGAATTTAATACAAAAGGCACAATGCCAACTTAAGTACAGGAGGACTGAAACTCTAACTTTCTATGATTTGAACCTCTGCTGTGAGTCCAGTTTAGTTTCCGTTGCTTCACTTCAGGTTTACTGTATTCCTTGGACCTTCCTATTGACGATGAAACACAGAAATTGCATCCGAATTTAATAAAAAAGGCACAATGCCGACTTAAGTACAAGAGGACTGATACTCTAACTTTCTACGAATTGAACCCCTCCTGTGAGTCCAGTTTTAGTTTCCGATGCTTCACTTCTGGTTTACTGTATCCCTTGGACCTTCTTATTGACGATGAAACACAGAAATTGCATCCGAATTTAATAAAAAAGGCACAATGCCGACTTAAGTACAAGAGGACTGATACTCTAATTTTCTGTGGTTTGAACCCCTCCTGTGAGTCCAGTTTTAGATTCCGATGCTTCACTTCAGGTTTACTGTATCCCTTGTACCTTCTTATTGACGATGAAACACAGAAATTGCATCCGAATTTAATACAAAAGGCACAATGCCGACTTAAGTACAAGAGGACTGAAACTCTAACTTTCTATGATTTGAACCTCTGCTGTGAGTCCAGTTTTAGTTTCCGATGCTTAACTTCAGGTTTACTGTATCCCTTGGACCTTATTATTGACGATGAAACACAGAAATTGCATCCGAATTTAATACAAAAGGCACAATGCCGACTTAAGTACAAGAGGACTGAAACTCTAACTTACTATGATTTGAATCTCTGCTGTGTGTCCAGTTTTAGTTTCCGATGCTTCACTTCAGGTTTACTGTATCCCTTGGACCTTCTTATTGACGATGAAACACAGAAATTGCATCCGAATTTAATACAAAAGGCACAATGCCGACTTAAGTAAAAAAGGACTGAAACTCTAACTTTCTATGATTTGAACCTCTCCTGTGAGTCCAGTTTTAGATTCCGATGCTTCACTTCGGGTTTACTGTTTCCCTTGGACCCTCTTATTGACGATGAAACACAGAAATTGCATCGGAATTTAATAAAAAGGCACAATGCCGACTAAAGTACATGAGGACTGAAACCCTAACTTTCTATGATTTGAACCTCTGCTGTGAGACCAGTTTTAGTTTCCGATGCTTCACTTCAGGTTTACTGTATCCCTTGGACCTTCTTATTGATGATGAAACACAGAATGTACATCCGAATTTAATAAAAAAGGCACAATGCCGACTTACGTACAAGAGGACTGAAACTCTAACTTTCTATGATTTGAACCCGTCCTGTGAGTCCAGTTTTAGTTTCCGATGCTTCACTTCAGGTTTACTGTATCCCTTGGACCTTCTTATTGACGATGAAACACAGAAATTGCATCCGAATTTAATAAAAAAGGCACAATGCCGACTTATGTACAAGAGGACTGGTACTCTAATTTTCTATGATTTGAACCCCTCCTGTGAGTACAGATTTAGATTCCTATGCTTATCTTCAGGTTTACTGTATCCCTTGGACCTTCTTATTGACGATGAAACATAGTAATAGCATCCGAAATTAATACAAAAGGCACAATGCCGACTTAAGTACAAGAGGACTGAAACTCTAACTTTCTGTGATTTGAACCTCTGCTGTGAGTCCAGTTTTAGTTTCCGCTGCTTCACTTCAGGTTTACTGTCTCCCTTGGACCTTCTTATTGACGATGAAACACAGAAATTGCGTCCGAATTTAATAAAAAAGCCACAATGCCGACTTAAGTACAAGAGGACTGATACTCTAACAATCTATGATTTGAACCCCTCCTGTGAGTCCAGTTTTAGATTCCGATGCTTAACTTCAGGTTTACTGTATCCCTTGGACATTCTTATTGACGATGAGACACAGAAATTGCGTATGAATTTAATAGAAAAGACACATTGCCGACTTAAGTACAACAGGACTGATCCTCTAATAACTTTCTATGATATGAACCTCTCCTGTGAGTCCAGTTTTAGATTCCGATGCATAACTTCAGGTTTACTGTATCCCATGCACCTTCTTATTGACGATGAAACACAGAAATTGCGTCCGAATTTAATAAAAAAGGCACATTGCCGACTTAAGTACAAGAGGACTGAAACTCTAACTTTCTATGATTTGAACCTCTGCTGTGAGTCCAGTTTTAGTTTCCGATGCTTCACTTCAGGTTTACTGTATACCTTGGACCTTCTTATTGACGATGAAACACAGAAATTGCATCCGAATTTAAAAAAAAAGGCAAAATGCCGACTTAAGTACAAGAGGACTGATACTCTAATTTTCTATGATTTGAACCCCTCCTGTGGGTACAGATTTAGATTCTGATGCTTCACTTCAGGTTTACTGTATCCCTTGGACCTCCTCATTGACGATGAAACACAGAAATTGCGTCCGAATTTAATAAAAAAGGCACATTGCCGACTTAAGTACAAGAGGACTGAAACTCTAACTTTGTATGATCTGAACCTCTGCTGTGAGTCCAGTTTTAGTTTCCGATGCTTCACTTCAGGTTTACTGTATCCCTTGGACCTTCTTATTGACGATGAAACACAGAAATTGCACCCGGAATTAATAAAAAAGGCACAATGCCGACTTAAGAACAAGAGGACTGATATTCTAACTTTCTATGATTTTAACCCCTCCTGTGAGTCCAGTTTTAGATTCCGATGCTTAACTTCAGGTTTACTGTATCCCTTGGACCTTCATATTGACGATGAAACACAGAAATTGCATCCGAATTTAATACAAAAGGCACAATGCCGACTTAAGTACAAGAGGACTGAAACTCTAACTTTCTATGATTTGAACCTCTGCTGTGAGTCCAGTTTTACTTTACGATGCTTCACTTCATGTTTACTGTATCTGGTGGATCTTCTTATTGACGATGAAACACAAAAATTACATCCGAATTTAATACAAAAGGCACAATGCCGACTTAAGTGCAAGAGGACTGATACTCTAAATTTCTATGACTTGAACTTCTGCTGTGAGTCCAGTTTTAGTTTCCGATGCTTCACTTCAGGTTTACTGTATCCCTTGGACCTTCTTATTGACGATGAAACACAGAAATTGCATCCGAATTTAATAAAAAAGGCACAATGCCGACTTAAGTACAAGAGGACTGATACTCTAATTTTCTATGGTTTGAACCCCTCCTGTGAGTCCAGTTTTAGATTCCGATGCTTAACTTCTGATTTACTGTATCCCTTGGACCTTCTTATTGACGATGAAACACAGAAATTGCATCCGAATTTAATACAAAAGGCACAATGCCGACTTAAGTAAAAAAGGACTGAAACTCTAACTTTCTATGATTTGAACCTCTCCTGTGAGTCCAGTTTTAGATTCCGATGCTTCACTTCGGGTTTACTGTTTCCCTTGGACCCTCTTATTGACGATGAAACACAGAAATTGCATCGGAATTTAATAAAAAGGCACAATGCCGACTTAAGTACATGAGGACTGAAACCCTAACTTTCTATGATTTGAACCTCTGCTGCTGAGACCAGTTTTAGTTTCCGGTGCTTCACTTCAGGTTTACTGTATCCCTTGGACCTTCTTATTGATGATGAAACACAGAATGTACATCCGAATTTAATAAAAAAGGCACAATGCCGACTTACGTACAAGAGGACTGAAACTCTAACTTTCTATGATTTGAAGCTCTGCTGTGAGTCCAGTTTTAGTTTCCGATGCTTCACTTCAGGTTTACTGTATCCCTTGTACCTTCTTATTGACGATGAAACACAGAAATTGCATCCGAATTTAATACAAAAGGCACAATGCCGACTTAAGTACAAGAGGACTGAAACTCTAACTTTCTATGATTTGAACCTCTGCTGTGAGTTCAGTTTTAGTTTCCGATGCTTCACTTCAGGTTTACTGTATCCTTGGACCTTCTTATTGACGATGAAACACAGAAATTGCATCCGAATTTAATAAAAATGGCACATTGCCGACTTAAGTACAAGAGGACTGAAACTCTAACTTTCTATGTTTTGAACCTCTGCTGTGAGTCCAGTTTTAGTTTCCGCTGCTTCACTTCAGGTTTACTGTCTCCCTTGGACCTTCTTATTGACGATGAAACACAGAAATTGCGTCCGAATTTAATAAAAAAGCCACAATGCCGACTTAAGTACAAGAGGACTGATACTCTAACAATCTATGATTTGAACCCCTCCTGTGAGTCCAGTTTTAGATTCCGATGCTTAACTTCAGGTTTACTGTATCCCTTGGACATTCTTATTGACGATGAGACACAGAAATTGCGTATGAATTTAATAGAAAAGGCACATTGCCGACTTAAGTACAACAGGACTGATACTCTAACTTTCTATGATATGAACCTCTCCTGTGAGTCCAGTTTTAGATTCCGATGCATAACTTCAGGTTTACTGTATCCCATGCACCTTCTTATTGACGATGAAACACAGAAATTGCGTCCGAATTTAATAAAAAAGGCACATTGCCGACTTAAGTACAAGAGGACGGATACTATAACTTTCTATGATTTGAACCCCTCCTGTGAGTCCAGTTTTAGTTTCCGCTGCTTCACTTCAGGTTTACTGTCTCCCTTGGACCTTCTTATTGACGATGAAACACAGAAATTGCGTCCGAATTTAATAAAAAAGGCACAATGCCGACTTAAGTACAAGAGGACTGATACTCTAATTTTCTATGATTTGAACCCCTCCTGTGAGTCCAGTTTTAGATTCCGATGCTTAACTTCAGGTTTACTGTATCCCTTGGACATTCTTATTGACGATGAAACACGGAAATTGCATCCGAATTTAATACAAAAGGCACAATGCCGACTTAAGTACAAGGCGACTGATACTCTAACTTTCTTTGATTTGAACCTCTCCTGTGAGTCCAGTTTTAGATTCTGATGCTTCACTTCAGGTTTACTGTATCCCTTGGACCTTCTTATTGACGATGAAACACAGAAATTGCATCCGAATTTAATAGAAAAGGCACAATGCCGACTTAAGTACAAGAGGACTGATACTCTACCTTTCTATGATTTGAACCTCTGCTGTGAGTCCAGTTTTAGTTTCCGATGCTTCACTTCAGGTTTACTGTATCCCTTGGACCTTCTTATTGACGATGAAACACAGAAATTGCATCCGAATTTAATAAAAAAGGCAAAATGCCGACTTAAGTACAAGGGGACTTATACTATAACTTTCTATGATTTGAACCCGTCCTGTGAGTCCAGTTTTAGTTTCCGATGCTTCACTTCAGTTTTACTGTATCCCTTGGACCTTCTATTGACGATGAAACACAGAAATTGCATCCGAATTTAATAAAAAAGGCACAATGCCGACTTATGTACAAGAGGACTGGTACTCTAATTTTCTATGATTTGAACCCCTCCTGTGAGTACAGATTTAGATTCCGATGCTTATCTTCAGGTTTACTGTATCCCTTGGACCTTCTTATTGACGATGAAACATAGTAATAGCATCCGAAATTAATACAAAAGGCACAATGCCGACTTAAGTACAAGAGGACTGAAACTCTAACTTTCTATGATTTGAACCTCTGCTGTGAGTCCAGTTTTAGTTTCCGCTGCTTCACTTCAGGTTTACTGTCTCCCTTGGACCTTCTTATTGACGATGAAACACTGAAATTGCGTCCGAATTTAATAAAAAAGCCACAATGCCGACTTAAGTACAAGAGGACTGATACTCTAACAATCTATGATTTGAACCCCTCCTGTGAGTTCCAGTTTTAGATTCCGATGCTTAACTTCAGGTTTACTGTATCCCTTGGACATTCTTATTGACGATGAGACACAGAAATTGCGTATGAATTTAATAGAAAAGGCACATTGCCGACTTAAGTACAACAGGACTGATCCTCTAATAACTTTCTATTATATGAACCTCTCCTGTGAGTCCAGTTTTAGATTCCGATGCATAACTTCAGGTTTACTGTATCCCATGCACCTTCTTATTGACGATGAAACACAGAAATTGCGTCCGAATTTAATAAAAAAGGCACATTGCCGACTTAAGTACAAGAGGACTGAAACTCTAACTTTCTATGATTTGAACCTCTGCTGTGAGTCCAGTTTTAGTTTCCGATGCTTCACTTCAGGTTTACTGTATACCTTGGACCTTCTTATTGACGATGAAACACAGAAATTGCATCCGAATTAAAAAAAAAAGGCAAAATGCCGACTTAAGTACAAGAGGACGGATACAATAACTTTCTATGATTTGAACCCCTCCTGTGAGTACAGATTTAGATTCTGATGCTTCACTTCAGGTTTACTGTATCCCTTGGACCTTCTTATTGACGATGAAACACAGAAATTGCGTCCGAATTTAATAAAAAAGGCACATTGCCGACTTAAGTACAAGAGGACTGAAACTCTAACTTTGTATGATCTGAACCTCTGCTGTGAGTCCAGTTTTAGTTTCCGATGCTTCACTTCAGGTTTACTGTATCCCTTGGACCTTCTTATTGACGATGAAACACAGAAATTGCATCCGAATTTAATAAAAAAAGGCAAAATGCCGACTTAAGTACAAGAGGACTGATACTATAACTTTCTATGATTTGAACCCGTCCTGTGAGTCCAGTTTTAGTTTCCGATGCTTCACTTCACGTTTACTGTATCCCTTGGACCTTCTTATTGACGATGAAACACAGTAATAGCATCCGAAATTAATACAAAAGGCACAATGCCGACTTAAGTACAAGAGGACTGATACTCTAACTTTCTATGATTTGAACCCCTCCTGTGAGTCCAGTTTTAGTTTCCGCTGCTTCACTTCAGGTTTACTGTCTCCCTTGGACCTTCTTATTGACGATGAAACACAGAAATTGCGTCCGAATTTAATAAAAAGGGCACAATGCCGACTTAAGTACAAGAGGACTGATACTCTAATTTTCTATGATTTGAACCCCTCCTGTGAGTCCAGTTTTAGATTCCGATGCTTAACTTCAGGTTTACTGTATCCCTTGGACATTCTTATTGACGATGAAACACGGAAATTGCATCCGAATTTAATACAAAAGGCACAATGCCGACTTAGTACAAGGCGACTGATACTCTAACTTTCTTTGATTTGAACCTCTCCTGTGAGTCCAGTTTTAGATTCTGATACTTCACTTCAGGTTTACTGTATCCCTTGGACCTTCTTATTGACGATGAAACACAGAAATTGCATCCGAATTTAATACAAAAGGCACAATGCCGACTTAAGTACAAGAGGATTGAAACTCTAACTTTCTATGATTTGAACCTCTGCTGTGAGTCCAGTTTTTGTTTCCGATGCTTCACTTCAGGTTTACTGTATCCCTTGGACCTTCTTATTGACGATGAAACATAGAAATTGCATTCGAATTTAATACAAAAAGCACAATGCCGACTTAAGTACAAGAGGACTGAAACTCTAACTTTCTATGATTTGAACCTCTGCTGTATGTCCTGTTTTAGTTTCCGATGCTTCACTTCAGGTTTACTGAACCCCTTGGACCTTCTTATTGACGTTGAAACACAGAAATTGCATCCGAATTTAATACAAAAGGCACAATGCCGACTTAAGTACAAGAGGACTGAAACTCTAACTTTCTATGATTTGAACCTCTGCTGTGAATCCAGTTTTAGTTTCCGATGCTTCACTTCAGGTTTACTGTATCCCTTGGACCTTCTTATTGACGATGAAACACAGAAATTGCATCCGAATTTAATAAAAAAGGCAAAATGCCGACTTAAGTACAAGAGGACTGATACTATAACCTTCTATGATTTAAACCCGTCCTGTGAGTCCAGTTTTAGTTTCCGATGCTTCACTTCAGGTTTACTGTATTCCTTGGACCTTCTTATTGACGATGAAACACAGAAATTGCATCCGAATTTAATGAAAAAGGCACAATGCCGACTTAAGTACAAGAGGACTGATACTCTAACTTTCTATGAATTGAACCCCTCCAGTGAGTGCAGTTTTAGATTCAGATGCTTAACTTCAGGTTTACTGTATCCCTTGGACATTCTTATTGACGATGAAAACGGAAATTGCATCCGAATTTAATACAAAACGCACAATGCCGACTTAAGTACAAGGCGACTGATACTCTAATTTTCTATGATTTGAACCTCTCCTGTGAGTCCAGTTTTAGATTCTGATGCTTCACTTCAGGTTTACTGTATCCCTTGGACCCTCTTATTGCCGATGAAACACAGAAATTGCATTCGAATTTAATAAAAAAGGCACAATGCCGACTTAAGTACAAGAGGACTGATACTCTAACTTTCTATGATTTGAACCACTCCTGTGAGTCCAGTTTTAGATTCCGATGCTTACCTTCAGGTTTACTGTATCCCTTGGACCTTCTTAATGACGATGAAACACAGAAATTGCATCCGAATTTAATAAAAAAGGCACAATGCCGACTTAAGTACAAGAGGGACTGATACTGTAAATTGCTATGATTTGAACCCCTCCTGTGAGTCAAGTTTTAGTTTCCGATGCCACACTTCAGGTTTACTGTATCCCTTGGACCTTGTTATTGACGATGAAACACAGAAATAGCATCCGAATTTAATAAAAAAGGCACAATGCCGACTTAAGTACAAGAGGACTGATACTCTAACTTGCTATGATTGAACCCCTCCTGTGAGTCCAGTTTTAGTTTCCGATGCCACACTTCAGGTTTACTGTATCCCTTGGACCTTCTTATTGACGATGAAACACAGAAATTGCATCCGAATTTTATAAATAATGCACAAAGCCGACTTCAGTACAAGAGGACTGATACTCTAACTTTCTATGATTTCAACCCCTCCTGTGAGTCCAGTTTTAGTTTCCGATGCTTCACTTCAGGTTTACTGTATCCCTTGGACCTTCGTATTGACGATGAAACACAGAAATTGCATCCGAACGTAATACAAATGGCACAATGCCGACTTAAGTACAAGAGGACTGAAACTCTAACTTTGTATGATTTGAACCTCTGCTGTAAGTCCAGTTTTAGTTTCCGATGGTTCACTTCAGGTTTACTGTATCCCTTGGACCTTCTTATTGACGATGAAACACAGAAATTGCATCCGAATTTAATAAAAAAGGTACAATGCCGACTTAAGTACAAGAGGACTGATACTCTAATTTTCTATGGTTTGAACCCCTCCTGTGAGTCCAGTTTTAGATTCCGATGGTTAACTTCTGGTTTACTGTATCCCTTGGACCTTCTTATTGACGATGAAACACAGAAATTGCATCCGAATTTAATACAAAAGGCACAATGCCGACTTAAGTAAAAAAGGACTGATACTCTAACTTTCTATGATTTGAACCTCTCCTGTGAGTCCAGTTATAGATTCCGATGCTTCACTTCGGTTTACTGTTTCCCTTGGCCCTCTTATTGACGATGAAACACAGAAATTGCATCGGAATTTAATAAAAAGGCACAATGCCGACTTAAGTACATGAGGACTGAAACTCTAACTTTCTATGATTTGAGCCTCTGCTGTGAGACCAGTTTTAGTTTCCGATGCTTCACTTCAGGTTTACTGTATCCCTTGGACCTTCTTATTGACGATGAAACACAGAATGTACATCCGAATTTAATAAAAACGGCACAAATGCCGACTTACGTACAAGAGGACTGAAACTCTAACTTTCTATGATTTGAACCTCTGCTGTGAGTCCAGTTTTAGTTTCCGATGCTTAACTTCAGGTTTACTGTATCCCTTGGACCTTATTATTGACGATGAAACAGAGAAATTGCATCCGAATTTAATACAAAAGGCACAATGCCGACTTAAGTACAAGAGGACTGAAACTCTAACTTACTATGATTTGAACCTCTGCTGTGAGTCCAGTTTTAGTTTCCGATGCTTCACTTCAGGTTTACTGTATCCCTTGGACGTTCTTATTGACGATGAAACACAGAAATTGCATCCGAATTTAATACAAAAGGCAAATTCCCGACTTAAGAACAAGAGGACTGAAACTCTCACTCTCTATGATTTGAACCTCTGCTGTGAGTCCAGTTTTAGTTTCCGATGCTTCACTTCAGGTTTACTGTATCCCTTGGACCTTCTTATTGAAGATGAAACATAGAAATTGCATCCGAATTTAATACAATAGGCACAATGCCGACTTATGTACAAGAGGACTGAAACTCTAACTTTCTATCATTTGAACCTCTGCTGTGGGTCCAGTTTTTCTTTCCGATGCTTAACTTCAGGTTTACTGTATCCCTTGGACCTTCTTATTGACGATGAAACACAGAAATTGCATCCGAATTTAATACAAAAGGCACAATGCCGACTTAAGTACAAGAGGACAGATACTCTAACTTTCTATGATTTGAACCCCTCCTGTGAGTCCAGTTTTAGATTCCGATGCTTAACTTCAGGTTTACTGTATCCCTTGGACATTCTTACTGACGATGAAACACAGAAATTGCATCCGAATTTAATACAAAAGGCACAATGCCGACTTAAGTACAAGAGGACTGATACTCTAACTTTCTATGATTTGAACCCCTCCTGTGAGTCCAGTTTTAGATTCCGATGCTTAACTTCAGGTTTACTGTATCCCTTGGACCTTCTTATTGACGATGAAACACAGAAATTGCATCCGAATTTAATACAAAATGCACAATGCCGACTTAAGTACAAGAGGACTGAAACTCTAACTTTCTATGATTTGAACCTCTGCTGTGAGTCGAGTTTTAGTTTCCGATGCTTCACTTCAGGTATACTGTATCCCTTGGACCTTCTTATTGACGATAAAACATAGAAATTGCATCCGAAGTTAATACAGAAGGCACAATGCCGACTTAAGTAGAAGAGGACTGAAACTCTAACTTTCTATGATTTGAAACTCTGTTGTGAGTCTAGTTTTACTTTCCGATGCTTCACTTCAGGTTTACTGTATCCCTTGCACCTTCTTATTGACGATGAAACTCAGAAATTGCATCCGAAATTAATAATAAAGGCACAATGCCGACTTAAGTACAAGAGGACTGATACTCTAACTTTCTATGATTTGAACCCGTCCTGTGAGTCCAGTTTTAGATTCCGATGCTTAACTTCAGGTTTACTGTATCCCTTGGACCTTCTTATTGACGATGAAACACAGAAATTGCATCCGAATTTAATAAAAAAGGCACAATGCCGACTTAAGTACAAGCGGACTGAAACTCTAACTTTCTATGATTTGAACCTCTGCTGTGAGACCAGTTTTAGATTCCGATGTTGAACTTCAGGTTTACTGTATCCCTTGGACTTTCTTATAGACGATGAAACACAGAAATTGCATCCAAATTTAATACAAAAGGCACATTGCCGACTTAAGTTCAAGAGGACTGATACTCTAACTTTCTATGATTTGAACCCCTCCTGTGAGTCCAGTTTTAGATTCCGATGCTTAACTTCTGGTTTACTGTATCCCTTGGACCTTCTTATTGACGATGAAACACAGAAATTGCATCCGAATTTAATACAAAACGCACAATGCCGACTTAAGTACACGAGGACTGATACTCTAACTTTCTATGAATTGAACCCCTCCTGTGAGTGCAGTTTTAGATTCAGATGCTTAACTTCAGGTTTACTGTATCCCTTGGACATTCTTATTGACGATGAAACACGGAAATTGCATCCGAATTTAATACAAAACGCACAATGCCGACTTAAGTACAAGGCGACTGATACTCTAATTTTCTATGATTTGAACCTCTCCTGTGAGTCCAGTTTTAGATTCTGATGCTTCACTTCAGGTTTACTGTATCCCTTGGACCATCTTATTGCCGATGAAACACAGAAATTGCATTCGAATTTAATAAAAAAGGCACAATGCCGACTTAAGTACAAGAGGACTGATACTCTAACTTTCTATGATTTGAACCACTCCTGTGAGTCCAGTTTTAGATTCCGATGCTTACCTTCAGGTTTACTGTATCCCTTGGACCTTCTTAATGACGATGAAACACAGAAATTGCATCCGAATTTAATAAAAAAGGCACAATGCCGACTTAAGTACAAGAGGACTGATACTGTAAATTGCTATGATTTGAACCCCTCCTGTGAGTCAAGTTTTAGTTTCCGATGCCACACTTCAGGTTTACTGTATCCCTTGGACCTTGTTATTGACGATGAAACACAGAAATAGCATCCGAATTTAATAAAAAAGGCACAATGCCGACTTAAGTACAAGAGGACTGATACTCTAACTTGCTATGATTTGAACCCCTCCTGTGAGTCCAGTTTTAGTTTCCGATGCCACACTTCAGGTTTACTGTATCCCTTGGACCTTCTTATTGACGATGAAACACAGAAATTGCATCCGAATTTTATAAATAATGCACAAAGCCGACTTCAGTACAAGAGGACTGATACTCTAACTTTCTATGATTTCAACCCCTCCTGTGAGTCCAGTTTTAGTTTCCGATGCTTCACTTCAGGTTTACTGTATCCCTTGGACCTTCGTATTGACGATGAAACACAGAAATTGCATCCGAACGTAATACAAAAGGCACAATGCCGACTAAAGCACAAGAGTACTGAAACTCTTCCTTTCTATGATTTGAACCTCTGCTGTGAGTCCAGTTTTAGTTTCCGATGCTTCACTTCAGGTTTACTGTATCCCTTGGACCTTCTTATTGACGATGAAACACAGAAATTGCATCCGAATTTAATAAAAAAGGCACAATGCCGACTTAAGTACAAGAGGACTGATACTCTAACTTTCTATGATTTGAACCCCTCCTGTGAGTCCAGTTTTAGATTCCGATGCTAAACTTCAGGTTTACTGTATCCCTTGGACCTTCTTATTGACGATGAAACACAGAAATTGCATCCGAATTTTATACAAATGGCACAATGCCGACTTAAGTACAAGAGGACTGAAACTCTAACTTTGTATGATTTGAACCTCTGCTGTAAGTCCAGTTTTAGTTTCCGATGGTTCACTTCAGGTTTACTGTATCCCTTGGACCTTCTTATTGACGATGAAACACAGAAATTGCATCCGAATTTAATAAAAAAGGTACAATGCCGACTTAAGTACAAGAGGACTGATACTCTAATTTTCTATGGTTTGAACCCCTCCTGTGAGTCCAGTTTTAGATTCCGATGCTTAACTTCTGGTTTACTGTATCCCTTGGACCTTCTTATTGACGATGAAACACAGAAATTGCATCCGAATTTAATACAAAAGGCACAATGCCGACTTAAGTAAAAAAGGACTGATACTCTAACTTTCTATGATTTGAACCTCTCCTGTGAGTCCAGTTATAGATTCCGATGCTTCACTTCGGGTTTACTGTTTCCCTTGGCCCTCTTATTGACGATGAAACACAGAAATTGCATCGGAATTTAATAAAAAGGCACAATGCCGACTTAAGTACATGAGGACTGAAACTCTAACTTTCTATGATTTGAGCCTCTGCTGTGAGACCAGTATTAGTTTCCGATGCTTCACTTCAGGTTTACTGTATCCCTTGGACCTTCTTATTGACGATGAAACACAGAATGTACATCCGAATTTAATAAAAACGGCACAATGCCGACTTACGTACAAGAGGACTGAAACTCTAACTTTCTATGATTTGAACCTCTGCTGTGAGTCCAGTTTTAGTTTCCGATGCTTAACTTCAGGTTTACTGTATCCCTTGGACCTTATTATTGACGATGAAACAGAGAAATTGCATCCGAATTTAATACAAAAGGCACAATGCCGACTTAAGTACAAGAGGACTGAAACTCTAACTTACTATGATTTGAACCTCTGCTGTGAGTCCAGTTTTAGTTTCCGATGCTTCACTTCAGGTTTACTGTATCCCTTGGACGTTCTTATTGACGATGAAACACAGAAATTGCATCCGAATTTAATACAAAAGGCAAATTCCCGACTTAAGAACAAGAGGACTGAAACTCTCACTCTCTATGATTTGAACCTCTGCTGTGAGTCCAGTTTTAGTTTCCGATGCTTCACTTCAGGTTTACTGTATCCCTTGGACCTTCTTATTGAAGATGAAACATAGAAATTGCATCCGAATTTAATACAATAGGCACAATGCCGACTTATGTACAAGAGGACTGAAACTCTAACTTTCTATCATTTGAACCTCTGCTGTGGGTCCAGTTTTTCTTTCCGATGCTTAACTTCAGGTTTACTGTATCCCTTGGACCTTCTTATTGACGATGAAACACAGAAATTGCATCCGAATTTAATACATAAGGCACAATGCCGACTTAAGTACAAGAGGACAGATACTCTAACTTTCTATGATTTGAACCCCTCCTGTGAGTCCAGTTTTAGATTCCGATGCTTAACTTCAGGTTTACTGTATCCCTTGGACATTCTTACTGACGATGAAACACAGAAATTGCATCCGAATTTAATACAAAAGGCACAATGCCGACTTAAGTACAAGAGGACTGATACTCTAACTTTCTATGATTTGAACCCCTCCTGTGAGTCCAGTTTTAGATTCCGATGCTTAACTTCAGGTTTACTGTATCCCTTGGACCTTCTTATTGACGATGAAACACAGAAATTGCATCCGAATTTAATACAAAATGCACAATGCCGACTTAAGTACAAGAGGACTGAAACTCTAACTTTCTATGATTTGAACCTCTGCTGTGAGTCGAGTTTTAGTTTCCGATGCTTCACTTCAGGTATACTGTATCCCTTGGACCTTCTTATTGACGATAAAACATAGAAATTGCATCCGAAGTTAATACAGAAGGCACAATGCCGACTTAAGTAGAAGAGGACTGAAACTCTAACTTTCTATGATTTGAAACTCTGTTGTGAGTCTAGTTTTACTTTCCGATGCTTCACTTCAGGTTTACTGTATCCCTTGCACCTTCTTATTGACGATGAAACTCAGAAATTGCATCCGAAATTAATAATAAAGGCACAATGCCGACTTAAGTACAAGAGGACTGATACTCTAACTTTCTATGATTTGAACCCGTCCTGTGAGTCCAGTTTTAGATTCCGATGCTTCACTTCAGGTTTACTGTATTCCTTGGACCATCCTATTGACGATGAAACACAGAAATTGCATCCGAATGTAATAAAAATGGCACAATGCCGACTTAAGTACAAGAGGACTGATACTCTAACTTTCTACGATTTAAACCCCTCCTGTGAGTCCAGTTTTAGTTTCCGATGCTTCACTTCTGGTTTACTGTATCCCTTGGACCTTCTTATTGACGATGAAACACAGAAATTGCATCCGAATTTAATAAAAAAGGCACAATGCCGACTTAAGTACAAGAGGACTGATACTCTAATTTTCTATGGTTTGAACCCCTCCTGTGAGTCCAGTTTTAGATTCCGATGCTTCACTTCAGGTTTACTGTATCCCTTGTACCTTCTTATTGACGATGAAACACAGAAATTGCATCCGAATTTAATACAAAAGGCACAATGCCGACTTAAGTACAAGAGGACTGAAACTCTAACTTTCTATGATTTGAACCTCTGCTGTGAGTCCAGTTTTAGTTTCCGATGCTTAACTTCAGGTTAACTGTATCCCTTGGAACTTATTATTGACGATGAAACACAGAAATTGCATCCGAATTTAATACAAAAGGCACAATGCCGACTTAAGTACAAGAGGACTGAAACTCTAACTTACTATGATTTGAACCTCTGCTGTGAGTCCAGTTTTAGTTTCCGATGCTTCACTTCAGGTTTACTGTATCCCTTGGACGTTCTTATTGACGATGAAACACAGAAATTGCATCCGAATTTAATATAAAAGGCAAATTCCCGACTTAAGAACAAGAGGGCTGAAACTCTCACTCTCTATGATTTGAACCTCTGCTGTGAGTCCAGTTTTAGTTTCCGATGCTTCACTTCAGGTTTACTGTATCCCTTGGACCTTCTTATTGAAGATGAAACATAGAAATTGCATCCGAATTTAATACAATAGGCACAATGCCGACTTATGTACAAGAGGACTGAAACTCTAACTTTCTATCATTTGAACCTCTGCTGTGAGTCCAGTTTTAGTTTCCGATGCTTCACTTCAGGTTTACTGTATCCCTTGTACCTTCTTATTGACGATGAAACACAGAAATTGCATCCGAATTTAATACAAAAGGCACAATGCCGACTTAAGTACAAGAGGACTGAAACTCTAACTTTCTATGATTTGAACCTCTGCTGTGAGTTCAGTTTTAGTTTCCGATGCTTCACTTCAGGTTTACTGTATCCCTTGGACCTTCTTATTGACGATGAAACACAGAAATTGCATCCGAATTTAATATAAAAGGCAAATTCCCGACTTAAGAACAAGAGGACTGAAACTCTCACTCTCTATGATTTGAACCTCTGCTGTGAGTCCAGTTTTAGTTTCCGATGCTTAACTTCAGGTTAACTGTATCCCTTGGAACTTATTATTGACGATGAAACACAGAAATTGCATCCGAATTTAATACAAAAGGCACAATGCCGACTTAAGTACAAGAGGACTGAAACTCTAACTTACTATGATTTGAACCTCTGCTGTGAGTCCAGTTTTAGATTCCGATGCTTAACATCAGGGTTACTGTATCCCTTGGACCTTCATATTGACGATGAAACACAGAAATTGCATCCGAATTTAATACAAAAGGCACAATGCCGACTTAAGTACGAGAGGACTGAAACTCTAACTTTCTATGATTTGAACCTCTGCTGTGAGTCCAGTTTTACTTTACGATGCTTCACTTCATGTTTACTGTATCTGGTGGATCTTCTTATTGACGATGAAACACAAAAATTGCATCCGAATTTAATACAAAAGGCACAATGCCGACTTAAGTGCAAGAGGACTGATACTGTAAATTTCTATGACTTGAACCTCTGCTGTGAGTCCAGTTTTAGTTTCCGATGCTTCACTTCAGGTTTACTGTATCCCTTGGACCTTCTTATTGACGATGAAACACAGAAATTGCATCCGAATTTAATAAAAAAGGCACAATGCCGACTTAAGTACAAGAGGACTGATACTCTAATTTTCTATGGTTTGAACCCCTCCTGTGAGTCCAGTTTTAGATTCTGATGCTTAACTTCTGGTTTACTGTATCCCTTGGACCTTCTTATTGACGATGAAACACAGAAATTGCATCCGAATTTAATACAACAGGCACAATGCCGACTTAAGTAAAAAAGGACTGAAACTCTAACTTTCTATGATTTGAACCTTTCCTGTGAGTCCAGTTTTAGATTCCGATGCTTCACTTCAGGTTTACTGTTTCCCTTGGACCCTCTTATTGACGATGAAACACAGAAATTGAATCGGAATTTAATAAAAAGGCACAATGCCGACTTAAGTACATGAGGACTGAAACCCTAACTTTCTATGATTTGAACCTCTGCTGTGAGACCGGTTTTAGTTTCCGATGCTTCACTTCAGGTTTACTGTATCCCTTGGACCTTCTTATTGATGATGAAACACAGAATGTACATCCGAATTTAATAAAAAAGGCACAATGCCGACTTACGTACAAGAGGACTGAAACTCTAACTTTCTATGATTTGAACCTCTCCTGTGAGTCCAGTTTTAGATTCCGATGCTTCACTTCGGGTTTACTGTTTCCCTTGGACCCTCTTATTGACGATGAAACACAGAAATTGCATCCGAATTTAATAGAAAAGGCACAATGCCGACTTAAGTACGAGAGGACTGAAACTCTAACTTGCTATGATTTGAACCTCTGCTGTGAGTCCAGTTTTAGTATCCGATGCTTCACTTCAGGTTTACTGTATCCCTTGGACGTTCTTATTGACGATGAAACACAGAAATTGCATCCGAATTTAATACAAAAGGCAAATTCCCGACTTAAGAACAAGAGGACTGAAACTCTCACTCTCTATGATTTGAACCTCTGCTGTGAGTCCAGTTTTAGGTTCCGATGCTTCACTTCAGGTATACTGTATCCCTTGGACCTTCTTATTGAAGATGAAACATAGAAATTGCATCCGAATTTAATACAAAAGGCACAATGCCGACTTATGTACAAGAGGACTGAAACTCTAACTTTCTATCATTTGAACCTCTGCTGTGAGTCCAGTTTTAGTTTCCGATGCTTCACTTCAGGTTTACTGTATCCCTTGTACCTTCTTATTGACGATGAAACACAGAAATTGCATCCGAATTTAATACAAAAGGCACAATGCCGACTTAAGTACAAGAGGACTGAAACTCTAACTTTCTATGATTTGAACCTCTGCTGTGAGTTCAGTTTTAGTTTCCGATGCTTCACTTCAGGTTTACTGTATCCCTTGGACCTTCTTATTGACGATGAAACACAGAAATTGCACACGGAATTAGTAAAAAAGGCACAATGCCGACTTAAGTACAAGATGACTGATACTCTAACTTTCTATGATTTGAACCCCTCCTGTGAGTCCAGTTTTAGATTCCGATGCTTAACTTCAGGTTTACTGTATCCCTTGGACCTTCATATTGACGATGAAACACAGAAATTGCATCCGAATTTAATGCAAAAGGCACAATGCCGACCTAAGTACAAGAAAACTGAAACTCTAACTTTCTATGAGTTGAACCTCTGCTGTGAGTCCAGTTTTACTTTACGATGCTTCACTTCATCTTTACTGTATCCGGTGGACCTTCTTATTGACGATGAAACACAAAAATTGCATCCGAATTTAATACAAAAGGCACAATGCCGACTTAAGTGCAAGAGGACTGATACTCTAACTTTCTATGACTTGAACCTCTGCTGTGAGTCCAGTTTTAGTTTCCGATGCTTCACTTCAGGTTTATTGTATCCCTTGGACCTTCTTATTGAAGATGAAACATAGAAATTGCATCCGAATTTAATACAATAGGCACAATGCCGACTTATGTACAAGAGGACTGAAACTCTAACTTTCTATCATTTGAACCTCTGCTGTGAGTCCAGTTTTAGTTTCCGATGCTTCACTTCAGGTTTACTGTATCCCTTGTACCTTCTTATTGACGATGAAACACAGAAATTGCATCCGAATTTAATACAAAAGGCACAATGCCGACTTAAGTACAAGAGGACTGAAACTCTAACTTTCTATGATTTGAACCTCTGCTGTGAGTTCAGTTTTAGTTTCCGATGCTTCACTTCAGGTTTACTGTATCCCTTGGACCTTCTTATTGACGATGAAACACAGAAATTGCATACGAATTTAATAGAAAAGGCACAATGCCGACTTAAGTACAAGAGGACTGATACTCTAACTTTCTATGATTTGAACCTCTGCTGTGAGTCCAGTTTTAGTTTCCGATGCTTCACGTCAGGTTTACTGTATCCCTTGGACCTTCTTATTGACGATGAAACACAGAAATTGCACCCGGAATTAATAAAAAAGGCACAATGCCGACTTAAGTACAAGAGGACTGATATTCTAACTTTCTATGATTTTAACCCCTCCTGTGAGTCCAGTTTTAGATTCCGATGCTTAACTTCAGGGTTACTGTATCCCTTGGTCCTTCATATTGACGATGAAACACAGAAATTGCATCCGAATTTAATACAAAAGGCACAATGCCGACTTAGGTACTAGAGTACTGAAACTGTAATTTTCTATGATTTGAACCTCTGCTGTGAGTCCAGTTTTAGTTTCCGATCCTTCACTTCAGGTTCACTGTATTCCTTGGACCTTCTTATGGACGATGAAACACAGAAATTGCATCCGAATTTAATACAAAAGGCACAATGCCGACTTAAGTACAAGAGGATTGAAAATCTAACTTTCTATGATTTGAACCTCTGCTGTGAGTCCAGTTTTAGTTTCCGATGCTTCACTTCTGGTTTACTGTATCCCTTGTACCTTCTTATTGACGATGAAACACAGAAATTGCATCCGAATTTAATACAAAAGGCACAATGCCGACTTAAGTACAAGAGGACTGAAACTCTAACTTTCTATGATTTGAACCTCTGCTGTGAGTCCAGTTTTAGTTTCCGATGCTTAACTTCAGGTTAACTGTATCCCTTGGAACTTGTTATTGACGATGAAACACAGAAATTGCATCCGAATTTAATACAAAAGGCACAATGCCGACTTAAGTACAAGAGGACTGAAACTCTAACTTACTATGATTTGAACCTCTGCTGTGAGTCCAGTTTTAGTTTCCGATGCTTCACTTCAGGTTTACTGTATCCCTTGGACGTTCTTATTGACGATGAAACACAGAAATTGCATCCGAATTTAATATAAAAGGCAAATTCCCGACTTAAGAACAAGAGGGCTGAAACTCTCACTCTCTATGATTTGAACCTCTGCTGTGAGTCCAGTTTTAGTTTCCGATGCTTCACTTCAGGTTTACTGTATCCCTTGGACCTTCTTATTGAAGATGAAACATAGAAATTGCATCCGAATTTAATACAATAGGCACAATGCCGACTTAAGTACAAGAGGACTGAAACTCTAACTTACTATGATTTGAACCTCTGCTGTGAGTCCAGTTTTAGATTCCGATGCTTAACTTCAGGGTTACTGTATCCCTTGGACCTTCATATTAACGATGAAACACAGAAACTGCATCCGAATTTAATACAAAAGGCACAATGCCGACTTAAGTACGAGAGGACTGAAACTCTAACTTTCTATGATTTGAACCTCTGCTGTGAGTCCAGTTTTACTTTACGATGCTTCACTTCATGTTTACTGTATCTGGTGGATCTTCTTATTGACGATGAAACACAAAAATTGCATCCGAATTTAATACAAAAGGCACAATGCCGACTTAAGTGCAAGAGGACTGATACTCTAAATTTCTATGACTTGAACCTCTGCTGTGAGTCCAGTTTTAGTTTCCGATGCTTCACTTCAGGTTTACTGTATCCCTTGGACCTTCTTATTGACGATGAAACACAGAAATTGCATCCGAATTTAATAAAAAAGGCACAATGCCGACTTAAGTACAAGAGGACTGATACTCTAATTTTCTACGGTTTGAACCCCTCCTGTGAGTCCAGTTTTAGATTCTGATGCTTAACTTCTGGTTTACTGTATCCCTTGGACCTTCTTATTGACGATGAAACACAGAAATTGCATCCGAATTTAATACAAAAGGCACAATGCCGACTTAAGTAAAAAAGGACTGAAACTCTAACTTTCTATGATTTGAACCTCTCCTGTGAGTCCAGTTTTAGATTCCGATGCTTCACTTCGGGTTTACTGTTTCCCTTGGACCCTCTTATTGACGATGAAACACAGAAATTGAATCGGAATTTAATAAAAAGGCACAATGCCGACTTAAGTACATGAGGACTGAAACCCTAACTTTCTATGGTTTGAACCTCTGCTGTGAGACCAGTTTTAGTTTCCGATGCTTCACTTCAGGTTTACTGTATCCCTTGGACCTTCTTATTGATGATGAACACAGAATGTACATCCGAATTTAATAAAAAAGGCACAATGCCGACTTACGTACAAGAGGACTGAAACTCTAACTTTCTATGATTTGAACCTCTCCTGTGAGTCCAGTTTTAGATTCCGATGCTTCACTTCGGGTTTACTGTTTCCCTTGGACCCTCTTATTGACGATGAAACACAGAAATTGCATCCGAATTTAATAGAAAAGGCACAATGCCGACTTAAGTACGAGAGGACTGAAACTCTAACTTGCTATGATTTGAACCTCTGCTGTGAGTCCAGTTTTAGTTTCCGATGCTTCACTTCAGGTTTACTGTATCCCTTGGACCTTCTTATTGAAGATGAAACATAGAAATTGCATCCGAATTTAATACAAAAGGCACAATGCCGACTTACGTACAAGAGGACTGAAACTCTAACTTTCTATCATTTGAACCTCTGCTGTGAGTCCAGTTTTAGTTTCCGATGCTTCACTTCAGGTTTACTGTATCCCTTGTACCTTCTTATTGACGATGAAACACAGAAATTGCATCCGAATTTAATACAAAAGGCACAATGCCGACTTAAGTACAAGAGGACTGAAACTCTAACTTTCTATGATTTGAACCTCTGCTGTGAGTTCAGTTTTGGTTTCCGATGCTTCACTTCAGGTTTACTGTATCCCTTGGACCTTCTTATTGACGATGAAACACAGAAATTGCATCCGAATTTAATAGAAAAGGCACAATGCCGACTTAAGTACAAGAGGACTGATACTCTAACTTTCTATGATTTGAACCTCTGCTGTGAGTCCAGTTTTAGTTTCCGATGCTTCACGTCAGGTTTACTGTATCCCTTGGACCTTCTTATTGACGATGAAACACAGAAATTGCACCCGGAATTAATAAAAAAGGCACAATGCCGACTTAAGTACAAGAGGACTGATATTCTAACTTTCTATGATTTTAACCCCTCCTGTGAGTCCAGTTTTAGATTCCGATGCTTAACATCAGGGTTACTGTATCCCTTGGACCTTCATATTGACGAAGAAACACAGAAATTGCATCCGAATTTAATACAAAAGGCACAATGCCGACTTAAGTACAAGAGGACTGAAACTCTAACTTTCTATGATTTGAACCTCTGCTGTGAGTCCAGTTTTACTTTACGATGCTTCACTTCATGTTTACTGTATCTGGTGGATCTTCTTATTGACGATGAAACACAAAAATTGCATCCGAATTTAATACAAAAGGCACAATGCCGACTTAAGTGCAAGAGGACTGATACTCTAAATTTCTATGACTTGAACCTCTGCTGTGAGTCCAGTTTTAGTATCCGATGCTTTACTTCAGGTTTACTGTATCCCTTGGACCTTCTTATTGACGATGAAACACAGAAATTGCATCCGAATTTAATAAAAAAGGCACAATGCCGACTTAAGTACAAG
The DNA here is from genome assembly GCF_021461395.2 of Schistocerca americana. Lineage (NCBI taxonomy): Eukaryota > Metazoa > Arthropoda > Insecta > Orthoptera > Acrididae > Schistocerca > Schistocerca americana. The sequence goes on from NW_025726014.1 coordinate 182,292, forward strand.
AGGACTGATACTCTAATTTTCTATGGTTTGAACCCCTCCTGTGAGTCCAGTTTTAGATTCTGATGCTTAACTTCTGGTTTACTGTATCCCTTGGACCTTCTTATTGACGATGAAACACAGAAATTGCATCCGAATTTAATACAAAAGGCACAATGCCGACTTAAGTAAAAAAGGACTGAAACTCTAACTTTCTATGATTTGAACCTCTCCTGTGAGTCCAGTTTTAGATTCCGATGCTTCACTTCGGGTTTACTGTTTCCCTTGGACCCTCTTATTGACGATGAAACACAGAACTTGCATCGGAATTTAATAAAAAGGCACAATGCCGACTTAAGTACATGAGGACTGAAACCCTAACTTTCTATGATTTGAACCTCTGCTGTGAGACCAGTTTTAGTTTCCGATGAATCACTTCAGGTTTACTGTATCCCTTGGACCTTCTTATTGATGATGAAACACAGAATGTACATCCGAATTTAATAAAAAAGGCACAATGCCGACTTACGTACAAGAGGACTGAAACTCTAACTTTCTATGATTTGAACCTCTGCTGTGAGTCCAGTTTAGTTTCCGTTGCTTCACTTCAGGTTTACTGTATTCCTTGGACCTTCCTATTGACGATGAAACACAGAAATTGCATCCGAATTTAATAAAAAAGGCACAATGCCGACTTAAGTACAAAAGGACTGATACTCTAATTTTCTATGGTTTGAACCCCTCCTGTGAGTCCAGTTTTAGATTCCGATGCTTCTCTTCAGGTTTACTGTATCCCTTGTACCTTCTTATTGACGATGAAACACAGAAATTGCATCCGAATTTAATACAAAAGGCACAATGCCGACTTAAGTACAAGAGGACTGAAACTCTAACTTTCTATGATTTGAACCTCTGCTGTGAGTCCAGTTTTAGTTTCCGATGCTTAACTTCAGGTTAACTGTATCCCTTGGAACTTATTATTGACGATGAAACACAGAAATTGCATCCGAATTTAATACAAAAGGCACAATGTCGACTTAAGTACAAGAGGACTGAAACTCTAACTTACTATGATTTGAACCTCTGCTGTGAGTCCAGTTTTAGTTTCCGATGCTTCACTTCAGGTTTACTGTATCCCTTGGACGTTCTTATTGACGATGAAACACAGAAATTGCATCCGAATTTAATATAAAAGGCAAATTCCCGACTTAAGAACAAGAGGACTGAAACTCTCACTCTCTATGATTTGAAACTCTGCTGTGAGTTCAGTTTTAGTTTCCGATGCTTCACTTCAGGTTTACTGTATCCCTTGGACCTTCTTATTGACGATGAAACACAGAAATTGCATCCGAATTTAATAGAAAAGGCACAATGCCGACTTAAGTACAAGAGGACTGATACTCTAACTTTCTATGATTTGAACCTTTGCTGTGAGTCCAGTTTTAGTTTCCGATGCTTCACGTCAGGTTTACTGTATCCCTTGGACCTTCTTATTGACGATGAAACTCAGAAATTGCATCCGAATTTAATACAAAAGGCACAATGCCGACTTAAGTAAAAAAGGACTGAAACTCTAACTTTCTATGATTTGAACCTCTCCTGTGAGTCCAGTTTTAGATTCCGATGCTTCACTTCGGGTTTACTGTTTCCCTTGGACCCTCTTATTGACGATGAAACACAGAAATTGCATCGGAATTTAATAAAAAGGCACAATGCCGACTTAAGTACATGAGGACTGAAACCCTAACTTTCTATGATTTGAACCTCTGCTGTGAGACCAGTTTTAGTTTCCGATGCTTCACTTCAGGTTTACTGTATCCCTTGGACCTTCTTATTGATGATGAAACACAGAATGTACATCCGAATTTAATAAAAAAGGCACAATGCCGACTTACGTACAAGAGGACTGAAACTCTAACTTTCTATGATTTGAACCTCTGCTGTGAGTCCAGTTTTAGTTTCCGATGCTTAACTTCAGGTTTACTGTATCCCTTGGCCCTTATTATTGACGATGAAACACAGAAATTGCATCCGAATTTAATAGAAAAGGCACAATGCCGACTTAAGTACGAGAGGACTGGAACTCTAACTTGCTATGATTTGAACCTCTGCTGTGAGTCCAGTTTTAGTATCCGATGCTTCACTTCAGGTTTACTGTATCCCTTGGACGTTCTTATTGACGATGAAACACAGAAATTGCATCCGAATTTAATACAAAAGGCAAATTCCCGACTTAAGAACAAGAGGACTGAAACTCTCACTCTCTATGATTTGAACCTCTGCTGTGAGTCCAGTTTTAGTATCCGATGCTTCACTTCAGGTTTACTGTAACCCTTGGACCTTCTTATTGGCGATGAAACACAGAAATTGCATCCGAATTTAATAAAAAAGGCACAATGCCGACATAAGTCCAAGAGGACTAATACTATAACTTTCTATGATTTGAACCCCTCCTGTGAGTCCAGTTTTGGATTCCGATGCTTAACTTCAGGTTTACTGTATCCCTTGGACCTTCTTATTGACGATGAAACACAGAAAATACATCCGAAATTAATACAGAAGGCACAATGCCGACTTAAGTACAAGAGGACTGAAACTCTAACTTTCTATGATGTGAACCTCTGCTGTGAGTCCACTTTTAGTTTCCGATGCTTAACTGCAGGTTTACTGTATCCCTTGGACCTTCTTATTGATGATGAAACACAGTAATTGCATCCGAATTTAATAAAAAAGGCACATTGCCGACTTAAGTACAAGAGGACTGATACTCTAACTTTCTATGATATGAACCACTCCTGTGAGTCCAGTTTTAGATTCCGATGCTTAACTTCAGGTTTACTGTATCCCTTGGACCTTCTTATTGACGATGAAACACAGAAATTGCATCTGAATTTAATAAAAAAGGCACAATGCCGACTTAAGTACAAGAGGACTGATACTCTAACTTTCTATGATTTGAGCCCCTCCTATGAGTCCAGTTTTAGATTCCCATGCTTAACTTCAGGTTTACTGTATCCCTTGGACCTTCTTATTGACGATGAAACACCGAAATTGCATCCGAATTTAATACAAAAGGCGCAATGCCGACTTAAGTACAAGAGGACTGAAACTCTAACTTTCTAAGATTTGAACCACTGCTGTGAGTCCAGTTATAGTTTCCGATGCTTCACTTCAGGTTTACTGTATCCCTTGGACCTTCGTATTGACGATGAAACACAGAAATTGCATCCGAATTTAATAAAAAAGCGGAATGCCGACTTAAGTACAAGAGGACTTATACTATATATTTCTATGATTTGAACCCCTCCTGTGAGTCCAGTTTTAGATTCCGATGCTTAACTTCTGGTTTACTGTATCCCTTGGACCTTCTTATTGACGATGAAACACAGAAATTGCATCCGAATTTAATACAAAAGGCACAATGCCGACTTAGGTACAAGAGTACTGAAACTGTAATTTTCTACGATTTGAACCTCTCCTGTGAGTCCAGTTTTAGTTTCCGATGCTTCACTTCAGGTTTACTGTATTCCTTGGACCTTCTTACTGACGATGAAACACAGAAATTGCATCCGAATTTAATACAAAAGGCACAATGCCGACTTAAGTACAAGAGGACTGAAAATCTAACTTTCTATGATTTGAACCTCTGCTGTGAGTCCAGTTTTAGTTTCCGATGCTTCACTTCTGGTTTACTGTTTCCCTTGGACCTTCTTATTGACGATGAAACAAAGAAACTGCATCCGAATTTAATACAAAAGGCACAATGCCAACTTAAGTACAGGAGAACTGAAACTCTAACTTTCTATGATTTGAACCTCTGCTGTGAGTCCAGTTTAGTTTCCGTTGCGTCACTTCAGGTTTACTGTATTCCTTGGACCTTCCTATTGACGATGAAACACAGAAATTGCATCCGAATTTAATAAAAAGGGCACAATGCCGACTTAAGTACAAGAGGACTGATACTCTAACTTTCTACGATTTGAACCCCTCCTGTGAGTCCAGTTTTAGTTTCCGATGCTTCACTTCTGGTTTACTGTATCCCTTGGACCTTCTTATTGAGGATGAAACACAGAAATTGCATCCGAATTTAATAAAAAAGGCACAATGCCGACTTAAGTACAAGAGGACTGATACTCTAATTTTCTATGGTTTGAACCCCTCCTGTGAGTCCAGTTTTAGATTCCGATGCTTCACTTCAGGTTTACTGTATCCCTTGTACCTTCTTATTGACGATGAAACACAGAAATTGCATCCGAATTTAATACAAAAGGCACAATGCCGACTTAAGTACAAGAGGACTGAAACTCTAACTTTCTATGATTTGAACCTCTGCTGTGAGTCCAGTTTTAGTTTCCGATGCTTAACTTCAGGTTTACTGTATCCCTTGGACCTTATTATTGACGATGAAACAGAGAAATTGCATCTGAATTTAATACAAAAGGCACAATGCCGACTTAAGTACAAGAGGACTGAAACTCTAACTTACTAAGATTTGAACCTCTGCTGTGAGTCCAGTTTTAGTTTCCGATGCTTCACTTCAGGTTTACTGTATCCCTTGGACGTTCTTATTGACGATGAAACACAGAAATTGCATCCGTATTTAATATAAAAGGCAAATTCCCGACTTAAGAACAAGAGGACTGAAACTCTCACTCTCTATGATTTGAACCTCTGCTGTGAGTCCAGTTTTAGTTTCCGATGCTTCACTTCAGGTTTACTGTATCCCTTGGACCTTCTTATTGAAGATGAAACATAAAAATTGCATCCGAATTTAATACAATAGGCACAATGCCGACTTATGTACAAGAGGACTGAAACTCTAACTTTCTATCATTTGAACCTCTGCTGTGAGTCCAGTTTTAGTTTCCGATGCTTCACTTCAGGTTTACTGTATCCCTTGTACCTTCTTATTGACGATGAAACACAGAAATTGCATCCGAATTTAATACAAAAGGCACAATGCCGACTTAAGTACAAGAGGACTGAAACTCTAACTTTCTATGATTTGAACCTCTGCTGTGAGTTCAGTTTTAGTTTCCGATGCTTAACTTCAGGTTTACTGTATCCCTTGGACCTTCTGATTGACGATGAAACACAGAAATTGCATCCGAATTTAATAGAAAAGGCACAATGCCGACTTAAGTACAAGAGGACAGATACTCTAACTTTCTATGATTTGAACCTCTGCTGTGAGTCCAGTTTTAGTTTCCGATGCTTCACGTCAGGTTTACTGTATCCCTTGGACCTTCTTATTGACGATGAAACACAGAAATTGCACCCGGAATTAATAAAAAAGGCACAATGCCGACTTAAGTACAAGAGGACTGATATTCTAACTTTCTATGATTTTCACCCCTCCTGTGAGTCCAGTTTTAGATTCCGATGCTTAACTTCAGGTTTACTGTATCCCTTGGACCTTCATATTGACGATGAAACACAGAAATTGCATCCGAATTTAATACAAAAGGCACAATGCCGACTTAAGTACAAGCGGACTGAAACTCTAACTTTCTATGATTTGAACCTCCGCTGTGAGTCCAGTTTTACTTTACGATGCTTCACTTCATGTTTACTGTATCTGGTGGATCTTCTTATTGACGATGAAACACAAAAATTGCATCCGAATTTAATACAAAAGGCACAATGCCGACTTAAGTAAAAAAGGACTGAAACTCTAACTTTCTATGATTTGAACCTCTCCTGTGAGTCCAGTTTTAGATTCCGATGCTTCACTTCGGGTTTACTGTTTCCCTTGGACCCTCTTATTGACGATGAAACACAGAAATTGCATCGGAATTTAATAAAAAGGCACAATGCCGACTTAAGTACATGAGGACTGAAACCCTAACTTTCTATGATTTGAACCTCTGCTGTGAGACCAGTTTTAGTTTCCGATGCTTCACTTCAGGTTTACTGTATCCCTTGGACCTTCTTATTGATGATGAAACACAGAATGTACATCCGAATTTAATAAAAAAGGCACAATGCCGTCTTACGTACAAGAGGACTGAAACTCTAACTTTCTATGATTTGAACCTCTGCTGTGAGTCCAGCTTTAGTTTCCGATGCTTAACTTCAGGTTTACTGTATCCCTTGGCCCTTATTATTGACGATGAAACACAGAAATTGCATCCGAATTTAATAGAAAAGGCACAATGCCGACTTAAGTACAAGAGGACTGAAACTCTAACTTACTATGATTTGAACCTCTGCTGTGAGTCCAGTTTTAGTATCCGATGCTTCACTTCAGGTTTACTGTATCCCTTGGACGTTCTTATTGACGATGAAACACAGAAATTGCATCCAAATTTAATACAAAAGGCAAATTCCCGACTTAAGAACAAGAGGACTGAAACTCTCACTCTCTATGATTTGAACCTCTGCTGTGTGTCCAGTTTTAGTTTCCGATGCTTCACTTCAGGTTTACTGTATCCCTTGGACCTTCTTATTGAAGATGAAACATAGAAATTGCATCCGAATTTAATACAAAAGGCACAATGCCGACTTATGTACAAGAGGACTGAAACTCTAACTTTCTATCATTTGAACCTCTGCTGTGAGTCCAGTTTTAGTTTCCGATGCTTCACTTCAGGTTTACTGTATCCCTTGTACCTTCTTATTGACGATGAAACACAGAAATTGAATCCGAATTTAATACAAAAGGTACAATGCCGACTTAAGTACAAGAGGACTGAAACTCTAACTTTCTATGATTTGAACCTCTGCTGTGAGTTCAGTTTTAGTTTACGATGCTTCACTTCAGGTTTACTGTATCCCTTGGACGTTCTTATTGACGATGAAACACAGAAATTGCATCCGAATTTAATATAAAAGGCAAATTCCCGACTTAAGACAAGAGGACTGAAACTCTCACTCTCTATGATTTGAACCTCTGCTGTGAGTCCAGTTTTAGTTTCCGATGCTTCACTTCAGGTTTACTGTATCCCTTGGACCTTCTTATTGAAGATGAAACATAAAAATTGCATCCGAATTTAATACAATAGGCACAATGCCGACTTATGTACAAGAGGACTGAAACTCTAACTTTCTATCATTTGAACCTCTGCTGTGAGTCCAGTTTTAGTTTCCGATGCTTCACTTCAGGTTTACTGTATCCCTTGTACCTTCTTATTGACGATGAAACACAGAAATTGCACCCGGAATTAATAAAAAAGGCACAATGCCGACTTAAGTACAAGAGGACTGATATCCTAACTTTCTATGATTTTAACCCCTCCTGTGAGTCCAGTTTTAGATTCCGATGCTTAACTTCAGGTTTACTGTATCCCTTGGACCTTCATATTGACGATGAAACACAGAAATTGCATCCGAATTTAATACAAAAGGCACAATGCCGACTTAAGTACAAGAGGACTGAAACTCTAACTTTCTATGATTTGAACCTCTGCTGTGAGTCCAGTTTTACTTTACGATGCTTCACTTCATGTTTACTGTATCTGGTGGATCTTCTTATTGACGATGAAACACAAAAATTGCATCCGAATTTAATACAAAAGGCACAATGCCGACTTAAGTGCAAGAGGACTGATACTCTAAATTTCTATGACTTGAATCTCTGCTGTGAGTCCAGTTTTAGTTTCCGATGCTTCACTTCAGGTTTACTGTATCCCTTGGACCTTCTTATTGACGATGAAACACAGAAATTGCATCCGAATTTAATAAAAAAGGCACAATGCCGACTTAAGTACAAGAGGACTGATACTCTAATTTTCTATGGTTTGAACCCCTCCTGTGAGTCCAGTTTTAGATTCCGATGCTTAACTTCTGGTTTACTGTATCCCTTGGACCTTCTTATTGACGATGAAACACAGAAATTGCATCCGAATTTAATACAAAAGGCACAATGCCGACTTAAGTAAAAAAGGACTGAAACTCTAACTTTCTATGATTTGAACCTCTCCTGTGAGTCCAGTTTTAGATTCCGATGCTTCACTTCTGGTTTACTGTTTCCCTTGGACCCTCTTATTGACGATGAAACACAGAAATTGCATCGGAATTTAATAAAAAGGCACAATGCCGACTTAAGTACATGAGGACTGAAACCCTAACTTTCTATGATTTGAACCTCTGCTGTGAGATTAGTTTTAGTTTCCGATGCTTCACTTCAGGTTTCCTGTATTCCTTGGACCTTCTTATTGATGATGAAACACAGAATGTACATCCGAATTTAATAAAAAAGGCACAATGCCGACTTACGTACAAGAGGACTAAAACTCTAACTTTCTATGATTTGAACCTCTGCTGTGAGATTAGTTTTAGTTTCCGATGCTTCACTTCAGGTTTCCTGTATCCCTTGGACCTTCTTATTGATGATGAAACACAGAAATTGCATCCGAATTTAATAGAAAAGGCACAATGCCGACTTAAGTACAAGAGGACTGAAACTATAACTTACTATGATTTGAACCTCTGCTGTGAGTCCAGTTTTAGTATCCGATGCTTCACTTCAGGTTTACTGTATCCCTTGGACGTTCTTATTGACGATGAAACACAGAAATTGCATCCGAATTTAATACAAAACGCAAATTCCCGACTTAAGAACAAGAGGACTGAAACTCTCACTCTCTATGATTTGAACCTCTGCTGTGAGTCCAGTTTTAGTTTCCGATGCTTCACTTCAGGTTTACTGTATCCCTTGGACCTTCTTATTGAAGATGAAACATAGAAATTGCATCCGAATTTAATACAAAAGGCACAATGCCGACTTATGTACAAGAGGACTGAAACTCTAACTTTCTATCATTTGAACCTCTGCTGTGAGTCCAGTTTTAGTTTCCGATGCTTCACTTCAGGTTTACTGTATCCCTTGTACCTTCTTATTGACGATGAAACACAGAAATTGCATCCGAATTTAATACAAAAGGCACAATGCCGACTTAAGTACAAGAGGACTGAAACTCTAACTTTCTATGATTTGAACCTCTGCTGTGAGTTCAGTTTTAGTTTCCGATGCTTCACTTCAGGTTTACTGTATCCCTTGGACCTTCTTATTGACGATGAAACACAGAAATTGCATCCGAATTTAATAGAAAAGGCACAATGCCGACTTAAGTACAAGAGGACTGATACTCTAACTTTCTATGATTTGAACCTCTGCTGTGAGTCCAGTTTTAGTTTCCGATGCTTCACGTCAGGTTTACTGTATCCCTTGGACCTTCTTATTGACGATGAAACACAGAAATTGCACCCGGAATTAGTAAAAAAGGCACAATGCCGACTTAAGTACAAGATGACTGATACTCTAACTTTCTATGATTAGAACCCCTCCTGTGAGTCCAGTTTTAGATTCCGATGCTTAACTTCAGGTTTACTGTATCCCTTGGACCTTCATATTGACGATGAAACACAGAAATTGCATCCGAATTTAATGCAAAAGGCACAATGCCGACTTAAGTACAAGAAAACTGAAACTCTAACTTTCTATGAGTTGAACCTCTGCTGTGAGTCCAGTTTTACTTTACGATCCTTCACTTCATCTTTACTGTATCCGGTGGACCTTCTTATTGACGATGAAACACAAAAATTGCATCCGAATTTAATACAAAAGGCACAATGCCGACTTAAGTGCAAGAGGACTGATACTCTAACTCTCTATGACTTGAACCTCTGCTGTGAGTCCAGTTTTAGTTTCCGATGCTTCACTTCAGGTTTACTGTATCCCTTGGACCTTCTTATTGACGATGAAACACAGAAATTGCATCCGAATTTAATAAAAAAGGCACAATGCCGACATAAGTCCAAGAGGACTAATACTATAACTTTCTATGATTTGAACCCCTCCTGTGAGTCCAGTTTTGGATTCCGATGCTTAACTTCAGGTTTACTGTATCCCTTGGACCTTCTTATTGACGATGAAACACAGAAAATACATCCGAAATTAATACAGAAGGCACAATGCCGACTTAAGTACAAGAGGACTGAAACTCTAACTTTCTATGATGTGAACCTCTGCTGTGAGTCCACTTTTAGTTTCCGATGCTTAACTGCAGGTTTACTGTATCCCTTGGACCTTCTTATTGACGATGAAACACAGTAATTGCATCCGAATTTAATAAAAAAGGCACATTGCCGACTTAAGTACAAGAGGACTGATACTCTAACTTTCTATGATATGAACCTCTCCTGTGAGTCCAGTTTTAGATTCCGATGCTTAACTTCAGGTTTACTGTATCCCTTGGACCTTCTTATTGACGATGAAACACAGAAATTGCATCCGAATTTAATACAAAAGGCACAATGCCGACTTAAGTACAAGAGGACTGAAACTCTAACTTTCTAAGATTGGAACCTCTGCTGTGAGTCCAGTTTTAGTTTCCGATGCTTCACTTCAGGTTTACTGTATTCCTTGGACCTTCGTATTGACGATGAAACACAGAAATTGCATCCGAATTTAATAAAAAAGGCAAAATGCCGACTTAAGTACAAGAGGACTTATACTATAACTTTCTATGATTTGAACCCGTCCTGTGAGTCCAGTTTTAGTTTCCGATGCTTCACTTCAGGTTTACTGTATCACTTGGACCTTCTTATTGACGATGAAACACAGAAATTGCATCCGAATTTAATAAAAAAGGCACATTGCCGACTTACGTACAAGAGGACTGATACTCTAATTTTCTATGATTTGAACCCCTCCTGTGAGTACAGATTTAGATTCCGATGCTTATCTTCAGGTTTACTGTATCCCTTGGACCTTCTTATTGACGATGAAACATAGCAATAGCATCCGAAATTAATACAAAAGGCACAATGCCGACTTAAGTACAAGAGGACTGAAACTCTAACTTTCTATGATTTGAACCTCTGCTGTGAGTCCAGTTTTAGTTTCCGCTGCTTCACTTCAGGTTTACTGTCTCCCTTGGACCTTCTTATTGACGATGAAACACAGAAATTGCGTCCGAATTTAATAAAAAAGCCACAATGCCGACTTAAGTACAAGAGGACTGATACTCTAACAATCTATGATTTGAACCCCTCCTGTGAGTCCAGTTTTAGATTCCGATGCTTAACTTCAGGTTTACTGTATCCCTTGGAGATTCTTATTGACGATGAGACACAGAAATTGCGTATGAATTTAATAGAAAAGGCACATTGCCGACTTAAGTACAACAGGACTGATACTCTAACTTTCTATGATATGAACCTCTCCTGTGAGTCCAGTTTTAGATTCCGATGCATAACTTCAGGTTTACTGTATCCCATGCACCTTCTTATTGACGATGAAACACAGAAATTGCGTCCGAATTTAATAAAAAAGGCACATTGCCGACTTAAGTACAAGAGGACTGAAACTCTAACTTTCTATGATTTGAATCTCTGCTGTGAGTCCAGTTTTAGTTTCCGATGCTTCACTTCAGGTTCTGTATACCTTGGACCTTCTTATTGACGATGAAACACAGAAATTGCATCCGATTTTAATAAAAAAGGCAAAATGCCGACTTAAGTACAAGAGGACGGATACTATAACCTTCTATGATTTGAACCCGTCCTGTGAGTCCAGTTTTAGTTTCCGATGCTTCACTTCATGTTTACTGTATCCCTTGGACCTTCTTATTGACGATGAATCACAGAAATTGCATCCGAATTTAATAAAAAAGGCACAATGCCGACTTAAGTACAAGAGGACTGATACTCTAATTTTCTATGATTTGAATCCCTCCTGTGAGTACAGATTTAGATTCTGATGCTTCACTTCAGGTTTACTGTATCCCTTGGACAATCTTATTGACGATGAAACACGGAAATTGCATCCGAATTTAATACAAAAGGCACAATGCCGACTTAAGTACAAGGCGACTGATACTCTAACTTTCTTTGATTTGAACCTCTCCTGTGAGTCCAGTTTTAGATTCTGATGCTTCACTTCAGGTTTACTGTATCCCTTGGACCTTCTTATTGACGATGAAACACAGAAATTGCATCCGAATTTAATAGAAAAGGCACAATGCCGACTTAAGTACAAGAGGACTGATACTCTAACTTTCTATGATTTGAACCTCTGCTGTGAGTCCAGTTTTAGTTTCCGATGCTTCACTTCTGGTTTACTGTATTCCTTGGACCTTCTTATTGACGATTAAACACAGAAATTGCATACGAATTTAATAAAAAAGGCAAAATGCCGACATAAGTACAAGAGGACTGATACTATAACTTTCTATGATTTGAACCCGTCCTGTGAGTCCAGTTTTAGTTTCCGATGCTTCACTTCACGTTTACTGTATCCCTTGGACCTTCTTATTGACGATGAAACACAGTAATTGCATCCGAATTTAATAAAAAAGGCACATTGCCGACTTAAGTACAAGAGGACTGATACTCTAACTTTCTATGATTTGAACCCGTCCTGTGAGTCCAGTTTAAGTTTCCGATGCTTCGCTTCAGGTTTACTGTATCACTTGGACCTTCTTATTGACGATGAAACACAGAAATTGATTCCGAATTTAATAAAAAAGGCACAATGCCGACTTACGTACAAGAGGACTGATACTCTAATTTTCTATGATTTGAACCCCTCCTGTGAGTACAGATTTAGATTCCGATGCTTATCTTCAGGTTTACTGTATCCCTTGGACCTTCTTATTGACGATGAAACATAGTAATAGAATCCGAAATTAATACAAAAGGCACAATGCCGACTTAAGTACAAGAGGACGGAAACTCTAACTTTCTATGATTTGAACCTCTGCTGTGAGTCCAGTTTTAGTTTCCGCTGCTTCACTTCAGGTTTACTGTCTCCCTTGGACCTTCTTATTGACGATGAAACACAGAAATTGCGTCCGAATTTAATAAAAAAGCCACAATGCCGACTTAAGTACAAGAGGACTGATACTCTAACAATCTATGATTTGAACCCCTCCTGTGAGTCCAGTTTTAGATTCCGATGCTTAACTTCAGGTTTACTGTATCCCTTGGACATTCTTATTGACGATGAGACACAGAAATTGCGTATGAATTTAATAGAAAAGGCACATTGCCGACTTAAGTACAACAGGACTGATACTCTAACTTTCTAAGATATGAACCTCTCCTGTGAGTCCAGTTTTAGATTCCGATGCATAACTTCAGGTTTACTGTATCCCATGCACCTTCTTATTGACGATGAAGCACAGAAATTGCGTCCGAATTTAATAAAAAAGGCACATTGCCGACTTAAGTACAAGAGGACTGAAACTCTAACTTTCTATGATTTGAACCTCTGCTGTGAGTCCAGTTTTAGTTTCCGATGCTTCACTTCAGGTTTACTGTATACCTTGGACCTTCTTATTGACGATGAAACACAGAAATTGCATCCGAATTTAATAAAAAAGGCAAAATGCCGACTTAAGTACAAGAGGACTGATACTATAACTTTCTATGATTTGAACCCGTCCTGTGAGTCCAGTTTCAGTTTTCGATGCTTCACTTCACGTTTACTGTATCCCTTGGACCTTCTTATTGACGATGAAATACAGTAATAGCATCCGAAATTAATACAAAAGGCACAATGCCGACTTAGGTACAAGAGGACTGATACTCTAACTTTCTATGATTTGAACCCCACCTGTGAGTCCAGTTTTAGTTTCCGCTGCTTCACTTCAGGTTTACTGTCTCCCTTGGACCTTCTTATTGACGATGAAACACAGAAATTGCGTCCGAATTTAATAAAAAAGGCACAATGCCGACTTAAGTACAAGAGGACTGATACTCTAATTTTCTATGATTTGAACCCCTCCTGTGAGTCCAGTTTTAGATTACGATGCTTAACTTCAGGTTTACTGTATCCCTTGGACAATCTTATTGACGATGAAACACGGAAATTGCATCCGAATTTAATACAAAAGGCACAATGCCGACTTAAGTACAAGGCGACTGATACCTTAACTTTCTTTGATTTGAACCTCTCCTGTGAGTCCAGTTTTAGATTCTGATGCTTCACTTCAGGTTTACTGTATCCCTTGGACCTTCTTATTGACGATGAAACACAGAAATTGCATCCGAATTTAATAGAAAAGGCACAATGCCGACTTAAGTACAAGAGGACTGATACTCTAACTTTCTATGATTTGAACCTCTGCTGTGAGTCCAGTTTTAGTTTCCGCTGCTTCACTTCAGGTTTACTGTCTCCCTTGGACCTTCTTATTGACGATGAAACACAGAAATTGCGTCCGAATTTAATAAAAAAGCCACAATGCCGACTTAAGTACAAGAGGACTCATACTCTAACAATCTATGATTTGAACCCCTCCTGTGAGTCCAGTTTTATATTCCGATGCTTAACTTCAGGTTTACTGTATCCCTTGGACATTCTTATTGACGATCAGACACAGAAATTGCGTATGAATTTAATAGAAAAGGCACATTGCCGACTTAAGTACAACAGGACTGATACTCTAACTTTCTATGATATGAACCTCTCCTGTGAGTCCAGTTTTAGATTCCGATGCATAACTTCAGGTTTACTGTATCCCATGCACCTTCTTATTGACGATGAAACACAGAAATTGCGTCCGAATTTAATAAAAAAGGCACATTGCCGACTTACGTACAAGAGGGACTGAAACTCTAACTTTCTATGATTTGAACCCTCTGCTGTGAGTCCAGTTTTAGTTTCCGATGCTTCACTTCAGGTTTACTGTATACCTTGGACCTTCTTATTGACGATGAAACACAGAAATTGCATCCGAATTTAATAAAAAAGGCAAAATGCCGACTTAAGTACAAGAGGACGGATACTATAACTTTCTATGATTTGAACCCGTCCTGTGAGTCCAGTTTTAGTTTCCGATGCTTCACTTCATGTTTACTGTATCCCTTGGACCT